>NW_027365759.1:0-94947 GCF_046119375.1 Phyllobates terribilis | reverse complement strand
TTTTATTTAAGTGGTGAAAAAAAATTCCAAAGTTTGGTAAAAAAAAAATAAAAAATGACGCCATTTTCCAAGACCCGTAGCGTCTCCATTTTTTGGGATCTGGGGCGGGTGAGGGCTTATTTTTTGTGCACCGAGCTGACGTTTTTATTGATACTATTTTGGGGTAGATCTGATGTTTTGATCGCCCTTTATTGCAATGTTGCGGCGACCAAAAAACGTAATTCTGGCGTTTAGAATTTTTTTCTCGTTACACCGATTACCGATCGGATTAATTCTTTTTTTATATTGATAGATCGGGCGATTCTGAACGCGGCGATACCAAATATGTGTATGTGGGGTTTTTTTTTTATTATTTTGAATGGGGCGAAGGGGGTGATTTAAACTTTTATATTTTTTTTATTTTTTTAATATTTTTAAAAACATTTTTTTTTTTCACTTTTTGCTTGCTTCTATAGTCTCCATAGGAGACTCGAAGCAGCACTTGTCTGATCGCCTCTGTTACATATAGGTGATCAGATCACCTGTATGTAGCAGAAATGGTCCTGTGCTATGAGCGCCGACCACAAGGTGACGCTCATAGCGACCAGCTCATGACAACCACTGAAGTCTGCTGCAGACCCAGGGTTGTCATGCCCACCCATCGGTGACCCGCGATCATGTAACGGGGTCACCGATGGGCGGGGTAAGTGACGCGCTTCCAGCGCGGCGATGTTAAATGCCGCTGTCAGAGATTGACAGCGGCATTTAACATGTTAACAGCCGCGGGTGGATCGCGATTCCACCCGCGGCTGTTGCGGGCACATGTCAGCTGTAATAATCAGCTGACATGTGCCCGGTTCAGTGCGGGCTCAGCGCTGGAGCCCTCACTGAACCGTGGGGTTACAGCCTGTGCGTACAAATACGGCACAGGCTGTAAAGGGGTTAAAGGGGTTGTCCACTACTTTCACATTGATGCCCTATCCATAGGATAGGGCATCAATGTATAATCGGCCGGGGTCCCGCAAGCGGCACACCCGCCGATCAGCTGTTATCGGTGGCGGTGGCTGCCAGCCGGAAGTACTTACCTGTGGTGCTTGGCTGTCGATCTGTAGTGGCCGCCAGGGATTACTACACATTCGCCTCCCAGTCAGTTGAATAGGAGGCGGATGTGCAGTAACAAGTGCCAGCCACTACAACTTGACGGCCAAGCACCACAGGAAAGGATATCTGGCCGGCGGCCGCCGCTGCCAGCACCTATAACAGCTGATTGGCGGGGGTGCCGCTACGGATAGGGCATCAATGTGAAAGGAGTGGACAACTCCTTTAACATATCTAGCAAACATCCATAGTTCAAAGATCCTGAGTCTCTGTCTTTCAATACTGGCAGACAATACATTGTAGGAGCTGATATAATATGAATGCCTGTTATTTACATCAATTAACAAATATAAACTCAAGTGATCAACATTCAGGTTTATACAAATAATAGTCTGTATTGATCAACCAAAGAAGAACACATTCAAAAGTCAACATAAAGGTGTATGGCTCCTGGCCTACTGAATGTGTAGCGCCCCGAGGGTTCGGCCGCTACAGGGGTATTGCACCTCTGCCAGAGGTGTGGTATTCCACTCCCGGGTAAGGATGGAGTATGGACCAGGGCTCAGTTAGCTGCACACAGCACACACACCCCATTTCCGAGGGACAGCTCAACGGTGCTCCCACTAGACAGAAGTGCAGGCACGACCGACTATGTCCCTGTCTGGAGTGGGGAGGGGGGTGGAATACCCAGTGCTGTAGGGGCAGATAGGGGTTGGTTCCTGAGCATAGGAAGGAGCCCATTGGTTGCTGGTCACCTGGGCTCATGTTTCTAGAGGGAGGTATAAAAGGTGGGCATCATCTTAGTTCTGGGTCAGCTCAAGCAGGAGGAGAGGAGAGAGAAGGAGTTCAGCCAGAGAGGCTGACAGGGAGCTGTGGCTCAGTCTGGGCCCAGCTCCATGAGGCAGGCCTGAGGAGAGGGCCAGGAACAGAAAGGAACAGAAACAGAAAGGAACAGCAAGGAAAGAGAGGAAGAAACAGAAGGGCTCAGGAAAAAGAAGGCAGAAGGGACCCTAAGAACCCACGAGAATACAGGGTGAAGGATCAGGCAGATTAAGGGTGCCAGATCCCAAGTTGGTGGAGGAGAAACTACCCTCAGCCAAAGACCAGACGTCGTGATCATTTATTGGTGCGACACCTCATCAAACCTGCTAGGAAGGCACCATATAGGACAGCGGAGGACGGGGCCCACGTTTAACCGCACAAGTCCGCGGTAGCTGGACAAAAGTGAGTCACTGGTGAGGCAGGCCAGAGGAAGGATTGAAGGGGGTCCTGAGCCATACTCCTGAGCTGCCTGGGAGTTGACCGAGCCCTTCACCTGGTGGACGCCGCACGGCTCGGGCAGTCATTGCCAGGTGAAGTGACTAGAATATTAACCGTGAGTAAAGACCCTGGACTGCAGTACGTTGTCTGTGTGCTTTTTCGCTCCTCCGGCACTACCGGTACTGGGACTCTCACCACCATCGCTCCCACCATCCACTACACTGCCCTGGGGCCGTACTCTTCCCGTGGGGAGTCATACCATCCCAGCTGCACACATCATCGGCCCCAGCGGTCTGCCCTGCAGCGGCGG
Organism: Phyllobates terribilis; assembly: GCF_046119375.1. Lineage (NCBI taxonomy): Eukaryota > Metazoa > Chordata > Amphibia > Anura > Dendrobatidae > Phyllobates > Phyllobates terribilis. The sequence continues at coordinate 92,300 of NW_027365759.1, read as the reverse complement.
TTCCTAATAACCGCAATCCAAAGGTGGCGTAGTTGGATATCTCTTAAAACATCTAAAAGACTGCCACGGGTCTGACCACCCTGAGCCACGGGACCGGGTTGCCACTACTACCCCCATAGTCTCCCTATTGCCCGGTTCCGAGTACCCCACGGCCCAGGGGGCGAGTCAGCTTTGGCGTAGTCGGCAGGATTTCATGCCCGCTAACAACGGGTAGTGCGCGCCTGAAAAGAGACTGTTTCATTGTACTAAAGATGGCGCCCGCCCCAGAAGAACGAGCGCCATAATGTGCGCGCCAAAAGACCACAGGAGGCCGCATCCCATCGTGGGCCGGGTCCCAGAATGGCGCCAAAGAGGAAGCCCGCCCCCAACAACCATGAGCACGGCTGTAGAAATGTCCGTCAACGTGGGAGGGCTGCCCCTGAGAGTGATTGTCAGCAGAATGCCCCAGGACCACCCCCCATGGGGGCGGAAAGAGAAGAAAACTGCGGGGCAGGGGGTGGTCTGGATCAGTCTGGCCAGGCCGCACCCGGAGATGGAGAAAGAAACCGGCTCCAACACCTTGGCAAGGGGTCTGCTGCAGGCCGCACCACCATGCAGCTTCACAGAGCTGCTAGCCCACCTCCCCAAGGGAGACCCCGAGTATGAGCGGATTGCGCTGGAGGAGCTGGACCGGAGAATGGTCCGGGCGCAGCAGAACGTGATTGCCGGGTGGAAAGAAGAAATGGCCCGGCGGGCTGTAACCCTGCAGCAGGAGGCGCCGTCGACATCCAGCAGCACACCAGCCACCGAGGGCAGTGAAGACAGAGCGGAGGCTGAAGACGATGCCGCGGAGGAGGCCGCAACAGCAGAGGCAGGTACCGGAGACGCCTCTACCCCGAACCCTGGGGCCGCTGACCTGCCCCTGCACCCTGTTGCGGAGCCCAAAGTACCTGGACCCGCCGTCAACACTGTGCCTCCACCGCCACCAACCGGCCCTCAGGCCGTCGGCGCTGCCAGCGAGCCCCGCCCCACGCCGTGCCATCTGACCCCGGGCGTGCTTAGCAGACCACCATCACAGGCCCGGCCGCAAGGCCTAGCGCCCCCGGGCGCCTCTGCCCCGTCGGAACCCCCTGCTCCCGCTGTATCACCCCTGGGAGCAACTAGGAAATGACCAGCGCGGGCCTGGTCGCAAGGCCGCGTACCCCCGGGCGCCGCCAACCCGCTCGCGCCCCCTGCCTCTGCAGTACCACCACTAGGCGCAGATCTTTTCGCCCAACATACCAGTCCGGATGGGCTTCCTTTTGTCTGGCCCCCCGAGTATGTTAACCCCCGCCTTCGGAGGAGCCCGCCCGCGGAGGTTGGAGTATCATCTAAGCCCCTCATACCTGCTCCGGCGCCTCAGGAAACCCCCCAGCTGCTGTTGGAGGACGCCCAGTTTGAATGGGACCCTACTGGGGAGGACCTGATGGGGTTCACACAGGAAACACGGGCGGACGCAGCCGAACGGCGGGAGGCCTGCTGCCAACAGCTGGAAATGTGTGAGAGGGAGCAGCGAGAGCGATGCGTGAAACAGGAGAAGCTGCAGGCCCAAAGTGCGGAGCAGAAGATGAAGGCCCGACGAGATCCCCGAGCTGCCCGCGCTCCCCGAGTCACCGGGACTGTCGTAAAATTTCACATGGAACATGGCTGGGGTTTCATTAAAGATCCTGAGACCATCAGCAACGTGTTCGTGACTAGGAGGGATGTAGAGAGCCACTGGCCAGAAGGTCATCGAGGGCGGGATCTATATCCAAGAGATGTGGTGTCCTACACCTGACACCAAGGCGTGAAGGGATGGTACGCCCTCCACGTCCACAGAGTAGTAGAGAAGGAGGAACAGCACTACTCGGACTCTGAGTACCAAGAGGACCCGGACGGGCCTGAAGATTATGAGGAGCAAGGAGCAGCTGGAGGATATCGCTACCAGTAAACAGTAGCATACCAGTGTAAATAGTTACCCGTCGGGGTACAAAGGACTTTCGTGAAACTGTTTCCCGTGTGAACGTTATCCCCTATATCCCCTAACAGGCTGGGGACTGTGAGCAGCCACTCCCCTCCCCAAAACCGGCCGAGGACTGGGAACGGCCAATCCCCTGTAAATAGTTGCGCTTCCTAAAGCGCCCCCTACTGGTTTTATACAAAAACCGCAACGTCTACCTCAAGACACGTTTACTGGACTGTTGCACCTTTACCTGGTCGCAAGTTGCACCGCGGCCATGATCCAAGAATACAAGAATGTGTCTTGCCTAAAAATGTTTTACATGAGAAAGCTTAATATGCTGCTAGAAAATGTTTTACATAATCTTGAAACCGTTTTATATGACAAGTGACAAAAGAGTTCCGGAAGTATTGAAAGTGTTTTCATAATGTCTAGTGAAAAGAAAAGTGTGTCCCATAAAGGGAATTGAACTGTGTCGTCCGTTTCTAAATGTGAAAAGTTTTGAAAAAGTTTTTGCATGTCCTGTAATTAACTGTTTTTGCTCTTTTCCAGCCTGAGGACGTGCTGTGCTTTACCAGGGGGGAATGTAGCGCCCCGAGGGTTCGGCCGCTACAGGGGTATTGCACCTCTGCCAGAGGTGTGGTATTCCACTCCCGGGTAAGGATGGAGTATGGACCAGAGCTCAGTTAGCTGCATACAGCACACACACCCCATTTCCGAGGGACAGCTCAACGGTGCTCCCACTAGACAGAAGTGCAGGCACGACCGACTATGTCCCTGTCTGGAGTGGGGAGGGGGGTGGAATACCCAGTGCTGTAGGGGCAGATAGGGGTTGGTTCCTGAGCGTAGGAAGGAGCCCATTGGTTGCTAGTCACCTGGGCTCATGTTTCTAGAGGGAGGTATAAAAGGTGGACACCATCTTAGTTCTGGGTCAGTTCAAGCAGGAGGAGAGGAGAGAGAAGGAGTTTGGCCAGAGAGGCTGACAGGGAGCTGTGGCTCAGTCTGGGCCCAGCTCCATGAGGCAGGCCTGAGGAGAGGGCCAGGAACAGAAAGGAACAGCAAGGAAAGAGAGGAAGAAACAGAAGGGCTCAGGAACAAGAAGGCAGAAGGGACCCTAAGAACCCACGAAAATACAGGATGTAGGGTCAGGCAGATTAAGGGTGCCGGATCCCAAGTTGGTGGAGGAGAAACTACCCTCAGCCAAAGACCGGACGTCGTGATCATTTATTGGTGCGACACCTCATCAAACCTGCTAGGAAGGCACCATATAGGACAGCGGAGGACGGGGCCTACGTTTAACCGCACAAGTCCGCGGTAGCTGGACAAATGTGGGTCACTGGTGAGGCAGGCCAGAGGAAGGATTGAAGGGGGTCCTGAGCCATACTCCTGAGCTGCCTGGGAGTTGACCGAGCCCTTCACCTGGTGGACGCCGCACGGCTCGGGCAGTCATTGCCAGCTGAAGTGACTAGGATATTAACCGTGAGTAAAGACCCTGGACTGCAGTACGTTGTCTGTGTGCTTTTTCGCTCCTCCGGCACTACCGGTACTGGGACTCTCACCACCATCGCTCCCACCATCCACTACACTGCCCTGGGGCCGTACTCTTCCCGTGGGGAGTCATACCATCCCAGCTGCACACATCATCGGCCCCAGCTGTCTGCCCTGCAGCGGCGGTTCCTAATAACCGCAATCCACGGGTGGCGTATTCGGACATCTCTTAAAACATCTAAAAGACTGCCACGGGTCTGACCACCCTGAGCCAAGGGACCGGGTCGCCACTACTACCCCCACCGTCTCCCTATTGCCCGGTTCCGAGTACCCCACGGCCCAGGGGGCGAGTCAAATGTGTCTGGCATAATCAGGAAAAAAAGCTGTATTGTCACAAGGGCTCCTATTGTATGTAGGGGGCTATGTGGGGGCTCATACTGTATATATTGAGCACAATTAATTATGCTGACATCCCCCTATAAAGTCATACAATTAATGTAAAAAAATAATTATAATTAATATGTTAGCATTAATATTGAGCAGTATTAATTTCAGCCTATTGGTTCGGCCTCCACTACAGTCACGGTCTCATGTGGCCCCTCAGGAAAATGAATTTCCCACACCTGCTCTTTTTCATATAGCACTATGTTATGCATAGTGATGCGCCCCGTGGGCCGTGTATGCGTGGGGATACCCGGAACCGGACCCGTTGTGGATGCTGTGGGTTGTAGTCCTTGCGTGGCGGGGACCCGGTCCCGTGGCTCAGGGTGGTCAACCCAAATGGCGTTCTTGTTTGTAGGGTTTTGTGATTAAATGTCCGACTACGCCACCCGTGGATTGCGGTCAGAGTGAACCGCCGCTGCAGGGCAGACCGCTGAGGCTGGTGTTGTGGGTGCAGCAGAGGATAGTACAACTCCCCACGGGAGGAGTATAGCCTCAGGGCAGTGAATAGGGATGTTGGGGGTGATGGTGCGCGGGAGCAGCAGTAACGACACAGAGTCCTGTAATGCAGTCCAGGGTATTTACTCACAGTTCTTTATCCACTTTACTACAGCTGGTCATAACATCCCACGTCGCACTGTGTTCACCAGGTGAGGGGCTCGGCCTACTCCCAGATAACTTTGGAGCGTTTCACAGGACCCCCTTTGTGTTTCCTTTCTCTGGCCTGTCATACCCCGCCAGTGACCTCGCTTCTGTCCGGCTGCCTCGGGCCTTCTCTGGTAAACCTTGGCGCCGTTTCCCTGACCCTATGTGGTGCCTTCCTAGCGGGTGTAGCGAGGGGCTGCTCCACCTGAAATGTCACAGCCTCCGGTTTCTAGCTGAGGGTAGTTCCCCGCCTCCACTAGTTTCGGGGACCGGTCTCCCCCTTTTGCCAGACCCCCCTACTCAGATAGATTCGGGCGTGCGGTGGCGACTCGCCAGTCCGCACCCCTGGGGTCCTTTCGTTCCTTGTTCCTGGAGCCTACTCCGCTCCTCTTCCTTCCTTCTCCTTCCTCCAGGCCCCGGCCTCTCCCAGGCCTGCCTGCGGAGCAGAGCTCGGTCTGAGCCTCTGCTCCCTGTCCTCTCCTCTTACTGACTGAACTTCTTCTCAGACTGGACTCTCAACTGAGATGGTGCCCACCTTTTATATGCTCCCTCTAAGTGCACCCAGGAACTGCCCTCTCCCTGCTATGCACTACAGGGTCCTCCCTTCCTCGGTGTTCCCTCCCCCCACTCCAGCCAGGGACATGGACTGTCGTGCTCTACTTGGAGCATATCGGCCACCCTGCCCCCTGGAAATGTGGTATAATGCATGCAGGTGTCGGGGTCCTGATTCACACTCCATCTTTACCTGGAAGTGAGATATCACACATCTGGTTGAGATGCAATACCTCTGTAGCGGCCGAACCCTCGGGGCGCTACAATAGTGCTGTACACAAGGAAAAAATGTGTGCGGTGCGCTATGTGCGCCGCTGTCTGTCTTTTTCCATCTACAGATGTGCACCAGAGCACCTGTATGTTACTCACATGACTTATCAAAATAGGATCATGTGACATGTCACGTAATACATTGGGTACCTGGGGGAGGGGGCCCACACCTTCTAAACTGCCCAGGACCCTGGTTACTCTTAATTCAACCCTGCTCACCAATGCAAGTCAATGCGTGCGAGAAAAAAAATGCACGGCACACGGACCATGCTTATGCCATCAGCTTTTATTAGGAGGCAAGTTCTGGACAGGACCAAGGAAATGCAGTGGATGTTGTGCATATGGACTTTTCAAAAACCTTTTGATAAGGTTCCACACAAAGGTTGATACATAAAATGAGAACAATGGGGATAGGGGAAAATATATGTAAGTGGGTTAAGAACTGGCACAGTGATAGGAAACAAAGGGTGGTTATTAATGGAACACACTCAGACTGGGTCACAGTTAACAGTGGGGTACCACAGGGGTCAGTATTGGGCCCGCTTGTTTTTCACATATTTATTAATGACCCTGTAGGGAGCATACAGAGTAGTATTACAATATTTGCAGATGACACTAAACTTTGCAGGGTAATCAATACAGAGGAGGACAATTTTATATTAAAGGAGGATCTATGTAAACTAGAAGCTTGGGCTGATAAATGGCAAATGAGCTTTAATGGGGATTAATGTAAGGTAATGCACTTGGGCAAAGGAAATAAAATGTATAATTATATGCTTAATTGTAAAACACTGGGCAAAACTGTAACTGAAAAAGACCTGGGTGTATTGGTAGACGACAAGCTCACATTTGGGGGCCAGTGTCAGGCAGCTGCTACAAAGGTAAATAAAATAATGGGATGCATTAAAAGAGGCATAGATGCTAATGAGGAGAACATAATTTTACAGCTGTACAAGACACTAGTGCGACCACACTTAGAATACTGTGTACAGTTCTGGTCTCCGGTGTATAAGAAAGACATAGCTGAACTAGAGCGGGTGCAGAGAAGAGCGCCCAAGGTTATTAGAGGACTGGGGTTCTGCAATACCAAGACAGGTTATTACACTTGGGGTTATTATAATGAAGGCTTAGGGGTGATCTTACTACTATGTACAAATACATGAGGGGACAGTACAAAGACCTTTCTATTGATCTTTTTACTCTGAGGCCTGAGACGGGAACAAGGGCGCATCTTCTCCGTCTGGAGGAAAGAAGGTTTAATCATAATCACAGATGCGGATTCTTTACTGTAAGAGCAGTGAGACTATGGAACTCTGTGCCGCATGATGTTGTAATGAGTGATTCACTACTAAAATTTAAGAAGGGCCTGGATGCCTTTCTTGAAAAGTATAATATTACAGGTTATATATACTAGATTCCTTGATAGGGTGTTGATCCAGGGAACTAGTCTGATTGCCGTATGGAGTAAGGAAGGAATTTATTTCCCCAATGTGGAGCTTAGTGTTGGCCACATGTTTTTTTTTTGCCTTCCTCTGGATCAAATTGTTAGGCTATGGGTTGAACTAGATGGACTTAGTTTTTAAGGTTGAAGGAAGACTATGTTACTATGTATAGCATCCATATAATACGCACCTATGTAAAACCCTTCAGTGGCTGTCGTGGCATCTCGGCGCAGAAATTCTGAGTCTCAGATCTTCATCTGGCCTTGTTTTCTGTGTTTTGGCCATCATGTCAACAAGACAAGGGTGTTTGGGGAAAGAGACATGTTGGTGAGGGGGTTGTTGGCTGCCGTGATGCTGGCACTGTAGGTGGTGATGGCTGCCAAGATGCTGTGACTGGAGGTGGTATTGGTGGCTGCCGTGATACTGGCACTTTAGGTGGCGGCTGCTGTGATGCTGACAATGGAGGTGGTGGCTGCCGTGATGGTGGGTCTGCTGAGTGACCTTCTTGGGGGTCTAATCACCGGTTTTTGTTCACCTCAGAAAGCTGCTCACTTTCGAGGAATTCAAAAATGGCCATTGGAAAATTTGGTGGCATGGCGACAGACAATACAATTTGGAAGGTGGCCCTGGTCTTCAGCCTCAAAGAAAAGGGAACATGCTTGAAATAATGGGCCAGGCTCAGACAAAAATCCTCCTGCCCATCCTCATTCACAGGTATTCCCATGTGGTGTACGCCAGTGGTGGTGATGGGCCCCCCCTCTTTCGGCGGTAGTGAAGCTGGCTTATTGGTGCATGAAGGGAGGTGTCGAGGGGCTGTGGTGTGCTGGTGCTCTCCACAGGCTCTTCTTCTTCCGAGCTGGAGGTATTTCCCTTTTTGGTCTGATCAGATCTGTAAGGTCAGGGATGAAAGAGTAAAAAGCATTTATTATTATGCAAAATCCTAATCAAAACATTACACAAACAAACTGAAAAAGGTAGCTACTTATGGGCGAAGATCTAGGACTGGGGCCAAAAACTGGAGCCGGTCATAATATAGGTATGGCCATTTTTTTAAGACCACACCCACTCTTCCTACACTGTTGTCGCTCACAGCAGAACTGGTCCCAGCAACTCCTACATAACCTTGTCACTATACCCACTGGAAAGAAAAGTGGAAGAGATTATATAATTTTTTTTATAAGTAAAGGATTCTGTATGCAATAACATGTATAATGTTTTTCTTTGTCTTTTTCTGTGTTTATGCTGGGTTGCCAAATTTTCGAGTTTGGCGATATTTTTTGGACCAAAAATTACACACCTAATGTTCTGGCTTCAATAGTTATTTGTTAGACCTCACCTACAACATAACACATATTCAGACAATCCTAATATCCCGTTCATATTTGCCATTCTTATATCATCTTGAATCTGCTGTGAGCTGTCTTCCAAATTAGGATATAGTTGGCAGCAAATATAGTTCCACGGTGCCTGCAGGTGACTCTGGTCCCCATAGCCATCATCCCTTCTGTCCCACAATTCTGGTCTTTGCTGAACCAGAACCAGCATCATTTCGACATCAAAGGTGCAAGTCATGTTGTTGGTTTCTGTGGAGGCGTGTTTTTTTTTTTCACTTTATATCATCCTTTGTCCCAAAAGATGAGCTTCCACCCTTTAGTACACTTCCCTCACTTACCCCCTATGTCTCCACTCCTGTTGCTGATCACCCACTCCTGGCCCTGATTACAGTTCAGTACCTTATTATAATTTTGTAATGTTTATTTGTTTTATATTTATATTTGTTTTATTTAATGTTTTCATAATTTCTAATACATTTTGTTTTTTCTTATCTGCTTGTTTTTTTCTTTGCTACCTTATACAAAATGGTAGTTTAAATGTAATGCTAAAGCATATCTGAATTTCACAGAAATCTTGGGGAAATTTAAAAAGATTTTGAGAAAGTGAGGGGGGCTTCAAATACATAAGTAGGGCTATAGCAGTGATGACTTGGCCTAGGAACTTGGTATCTTATATTGTCTATTCATATGTAGTCTAGTCTACAACATTTTGGCGTTGTTTTACTTCCTTACAAATTTGGGTATTTTTTTTTTTTTTTTAAAAATCAGGTGGGGTCCCCCTCATTTTCTTAACCAGCTGAGGGAAAGCAGTGGGCTGGTGGTGTTGTTCTGGGAATGGGCCACTATTTATGGATCTTCCCAGCTTATAAATAACAGCTCACAGCTGTTTGTGTAGCATTTACTGGTTATTAAAAAGGGGGTATCCCCCAAAAAATTACTTGGGGTACTCCCAAGTTTTAATAACCAGCAAAGGCTAAACACACAGCTGCGGGCTGATATGAATAGGTTGAGAAGGGGCCATGGATATTGGCCTCCTCTCAGACTATTAGCATCAGCCCTCAGCCACCCCAGAAATGGCACATCCATTAGATGGGCCAATTCTGGTTCTTAGCCTCAGCTCTTCTCACTTGCCTTGGTGCGTTGGCAAGTGGGGTAATGGTTTTGGGGTTGATGTCAGCTGTTTCATGTTTGCTGACATCAAGCCCAGGGGTTAGTAATGGAGAGGCGTCAATAAGACATCCCCATTACTGACTCCTTTAGTTCAAGTAAAAAAACTCACACAGAACAAAGTCCGTTATTTGAGCAAAACACACCAGGACCGTCTTTTACCCATTTATTAAGATCCAAATAAAAATAAAAAAACAAACTAATCCTCACCAGTCCGCAGGTAATCCATACTCATGATGAAGCACAACGTTCCCCATCTCTGCTATATCCGGATGGTGTGTTGAGCGGTTGCATGAGAATGCGTCTGCTCAGCAAGCCAGCTGGAACTCACTGACAGTAGCGTGAGGACGCGCCTGCAGTGACGAGCGGTGACGTCAATAAGCTTGCAACTTGAAAATGCTTTGCTATTTTCTTACAGCCTACTTCTGCTTTGTGGGCCTCCATCATTTTCATTTTCAGAGTGCTAGGCTGCTGCTGAGAAGAAACCATAGCTGCTGTTTTTGGCACAAGGTTAGAGTAGGCTGGGTTTTTGTAAAGTTGGGAAATTTGTATCACCTAACCTTTCCTAACGATGATGGTGAACAAGCCATAACCCTAAGGCTGCGTGCCCATGATCCGTAATAGCAGCGGTTTGGATGCAGATCACCTGCGCTGCGTTCAAAACGCTGCGTTCTACATTAGAAGCACAGTGGATGGATTTATAGAAATCCCATGCCCGCTGTGCTTCTATTTGATACCGCAGAAACTCGCCCGTGGCGCGGCTTTACGAGCTGTAGCATGTCAATTTGTGTTGCGGAGATGCTGTCTCCACAACAGAAATTTCCCCAATACAATGTATTAGATGTCGTGAAGACCCGGGGTCTTCCGTGGGCGTAACACTACTCAGACAACACAGGGTGAGGGTAAAACAGTGTGGCAATAATTTATTGAACCACAAAGTGGACAATAAACACATAGAACAGTCCCAGCATATCCCCAAGATGGTATAATATTACACAGTCCTCACCCTTCCGCTGGCCCGCCTGGGATAGAACAGCTGTGACTTTAGGACATCCAGGGCCAACTATCTCAACCAGTGGCCCCCCGCTTCTGCCGGGCCCTCACAGAGAGAAGGTAGAGGCAAGATTAGGAAGCTAGCAGTCCATCGAGGTACAAGGCCAGGAGACCTGAGGGTCCCACTCTGGCCTCTCCGAGAGTTTCCCCGGGGCCAAATGACCGGCTGGTCCCAATCTGGCTTCTCCGAATGTCTCCATGGGTTCCAGGCGACCGGAGGGTCCCACCTGGCAACCCCAAACAACATATCCATGGGGCCAGGTGACTTCATCGTCCCAACTTGGTCGTCCCAAATGTATCCATGGGCTCTCTGATGGTCAATGGAGCAGATCCGTATTTTTCCAGTCAGGGCCTCTTACCCTTAGACCGGAATCATGTAGAATCCAAATCTGTGTCTCTTTGGGTAAAGCCATGCTCCTAAGCTGATGGTGTGACAGAGTCTCTCTGATGTTTTGCTAGTCTTTGATTCTCTTTGTAAAGTCTCTTTTAAATCTGTTTTAAGTCTGACTGCTACAGAAGCATATCTCCTTTTAAGTACACATCCACAGGTCAAGGGTTTAAGGAGGGCATTACTCACAGGGATCAGAATTTACATAGTTGGTATAGTAGGGGCTCTATAAATCAACATTCAGCTGGCTTAGTACAATACACTGTGTGCAGAATTATTAGGCAAGTTGTATTTTAGAGGATTATTTTTATTATTGATCTACAACTATGTTCTCAATCAACCCAAAAGACTCATAAATATCCAAGCTTAATATTTTTGGAAGTTGGAGTGGGGTTTTTTTTAGATTTGGCTATCTTAGGAGGATATCTGTTTGTGCAGGTAACTATTACTGTGCAGAATTATTAGACAACTTAATAAAAACCAAATATAATCCCATCTCACTTGTTTATTTTCACCAGGTAAACCAATATCAGTGCACAAAATTTAGAAATAAACATTTCTGACTTGCAAAAACAAAAATCGAAAAAATTAGTGATTAGAGATGAGCGTTGTTCTACTCGAACTGTTCGCCAATCTCAAATTCGAGCTGTTTTGGGCGGTGTTCGAGCCGGTCGGCGAACACGAACAATTTGAGAAAAATTCGGCTGTTCGAGGTTATGTTCGATAACTGTTCGTGCACCAAAATCATAACTGGATTTTTTCTCAGTAATGATGAAAATTAATGTTAATACGCAGTTTGAGTGTACAGCGGGGCGGGGGGAGGGGCAGGGGATGGATCTCTGCAGGAACAATGAAGATCTCCATTTTTTTTTCTCTTTCCCGCATTTGCAGTGGGGAGGTGCAATCTGTCAGCCTATCAGCAGCGCACACACGGAGCGAAGTGCTTTTTTTCACACAAGCAAGGGCATGTGTGATTGGCAGTGTATGTCACATGTCCTTGCCCTATAAGACCAAGCCATTTTCCCCGTCGCCACCATTTTCTCACTGCTGCAGCTGCGTGTTAGACGGCACCGCTGTTGCTGTGTGCGCTATACCTTGTTAATTTCAAGCCAATTTTCGCACAAATATACAGATAGCTTGGGAGTAGGGAATAGTTGTGATTGCAGTCCTTTTAAGGACTAGGTTACAGCATTTCCTACGACTTTTATCAGGCAGGTCTGTGCTCTTAAATAGATAGATTGTGGGAGTAAAGACTAATTGTAATTGGAGTCCTTTTCAGGACTAGGTTACATCAGTTCCTATCAGTTTTTGCCAGGCAGGTCTGTGCCAGTGCTGTGCAAGTTTTTTTCACAGCATTTGGCTGAATCTAGCAAAGCTAATCCTTTTTGGCCTATTGCAGAGTGTGTTAGTCAGTGGAGTAGCCTATCTGTGTTGCAAGATATACCACCTGTGTATAGAATACCAATTTTTTTACTGCACCTAGTGAAGTAAAATCTTTTGGGCATAGCATCATTCTATTAGTCCATCTATACTGACCTCCATCAGGTTGCAAACTGAATATAATTTTTTTCTGCATCTAGCTCTGAAAAAATATTTGGGCTTCTAGCAGTGTGTGGGACTTGGTCTATTAGTCCATCTATACTGACCTCCATCAGGTTGCAAATTAAAAATAATTTTTTTCTGCATCTAGCTCTGAAAAAATATTTGGGCTTCTAGCAGTGTGTGGGACTTGGTCTATTAGTCCATCTATACTGACCTCCATCAGGTTGCAAATTAAAAATAATTTTTTTCTTCATTTATCTCTGAAAAAATATTTGGGCTTCTAGCAGCGTGTGGGACTTGTTCTATTAGTCCATCTATACTGACCTCCATCAGGTTGCAAATTAAAAATAATTTTTTTCTGCATCTAGCTCTGAAAAAATATTTGGGCTTCTAGCAGTGTGTGGGACTTGGTCTATTAGTCCATCTATACTGACCTCCATCAGGTTGCAAATTAAAAATAATTTTTTTCTGCATCTAGCTCTGAAAAAATATTTGGGCTTCTAGCAGTGTGTGGGACTTGGTCTATTAGTCCATCTATACTGACCTCCATCAGGTTGCAAATTGAATAAAAAAAATTTCTGCATCTAGCTCTGAAAAAATATTTGGGCTTCTAGCGGTGTGTGGGACTTGGTCTATTAGTCCATCTATACTGACCTCCATCAGGTTGCAAATTAAAAATAATTTTTTTCTGCATCTAGCTCTGAAAAAATATTTGGGCTTCTAGCAGTGTGTGGGACTTGGTCTATTAGTCCATCTATACTGACCTCCATCAGGTTGCAAATTAAAAATAATTTTTTTCTTCATTTATCTCTGAAAAAATATTTGGGCTTCTAGCAGCGTGTGGGACTTGTTCTATTAGTCCATCTATACTGACCTCCATCAGGTTGCAAATTAAAAATAATTTTTTTCTGCATCTAGCTCTGAAAAAATATTTGGGCTTCTAGCAGTGTGTGGGACTTGGTCTATTAGTCCATCTATACTGACCTCCATCAGGTTGCAAATTAAAAATAATTTTTTTCTGCATCTAGCTCTGAAAAAATATTTGGGCTTCTAGCAGTGTGTGGGACTTGGTCTATTAGTCCATCTATACTGACCTCCATCAGGTTGCAAATTGAATAAAAAATTTTTCTGCATCTAGCTCTGAAAAAATATTTGGGCTTCTAGCGGTGTGTGGGACTTGGTCTATTAGTCCATCTATACTGACCTCCATCAGGTTGCAAATTAAAAATAATTTTTTTCTGCATCTAGCTCTGAAAAAATATTTGGGCTTCTAGCAGTGTGTGGGACTTGGTCTATTAGTCCATCTATACTGACCTCCATCAGGTTGCAAATTGAATAAAAAAAATTTCTGCATCTAGCTCTGAAAAAATATTTGGGCTTCTAGCGGTGTGTGGGACTTGGTCTATTAGTCCATCTATACTGACCTCCATCAGGTTGCAAATTAAAAATAATTTTTTTCTGCATCTAACCCAGCCAATAGTTTTGGCCTAATACCACAGTTTGGCCACTCAGCTCTGCTCGGTTACCATCCATTGTTTTTTTGTGCAAACAACTCCAGAGTTGTGAATTAGTTAACCACCAAAATGAGTAGAAAAAGGCCTGCTGCTGGTGGAAAGGGGAATAGGCGTGTTGGGAAGGGGAAAAAAGGTTGTGTCCGTGGGGTAGGTGCAGAAGAAAGACCATCTTCCAGCCAAACTAAAATGTCTACTTCTTTTAGCGGACAATGTGATAAGATCCCTTTCTTACGGCCACGCCAATCGCTACAAATTCCAGATGAGGCACAAAAACAGCAGGTGCTTCAACGGATATCAAGTGCTCCTTTAAGTGGGCTCTCCTCCACATCAACTTCAACATCACAAATACTCCAGTCCTCAAAGGTGTCACCCAAATCGCACTTGCTTCCTCACAGCTCCCAAATCTCCAGCTGCCCGTCTGAGTATGAGGTAGAACAGATGGTTGAGTCTGCAGAGCTGTTTACTCATACTATAGCCTGGGAATCAGAGGTCGACTCCAGCGCTTCTGTGAATCCAGACGAGGAAATGATCTGCACTGATGCCCAGAATCTTTATGAGTCGGATCCAGGACCAGACGCAGAAGGTTCTGACCATAATGTAGACCCTCATTCCCAAACTGTAACTCCTGTTGGTGGAGACAATGAGGAAGACGATGATAAGACTCAAATACCTGATTGGAGCGACAACTTTAGTTTTTTGTCAGGGCAGGAACAGGTTGGCTCTGAGGACGACGGGTGTGATAACGCACAGGGTGATGATGATGAGGTCGGAGATCCCACTTACTGTCAACCCACAGTCAGCCAAGAGATGAGGTCAGCAGAGGAGGTGGAGGAAGATGCTAGTGACGACGAGGTCAGGTTGCGCCTTCCTGGACAGAGACGTAGTACTGGAAGCACGTCAACAACTGCATCCTCAAACACAACTCTGCCTCTCACCACAAGTCGTGGTGGCTCTTCAGGTCGCATGGGTGCTAAGCCTTGCATAGCCTGGGCATTTTTTCAGATCGATAAAGATGACCCAACTCGTGTTATCTGTAACATTTGTCAGCAAAAGCTAAGTAGAGGCCAAAAAATACATAGTTTGAGTACTTCATGCATGAACCGGCACATGGACATGAAGCATAAGTTGCAGTGGGAAGCTCAGTGTGCTACAATGCGGTCTAGCCGGCCGGGCCAACCACCGTCTGCCATATCTTGTGCATCCGCGGCCTCTTCATCCTCTGTGACTGGGGGGACAGCAGTCACACCTGTTTTGGGGCGCAGACCTGCCACCTCTTTACCCGCAACAGCCAGCGTGATTGGCAGGTCATCATTTTCTTTGGAGGTGGTAACACCAGCTGGTCTTGAGCGCTGTCCAACATCGATAGCACCACCTTTGGATCAAGGCAACCTAACATGTCCGCCTGCATCTTCCTCACAGACCGGCAGTTTGCCGGGGACACCCTTATCAACCCCGTCTAAGCACAATAGCCAGCCCTCGGTCCCTCAGATGTGGACAAGTAAAAGACCATTTCCTCCTAGCCATGAGAAAGCTAAGAGGTTGAATTTCACCATCTGCAAGCTCTTGGCTACAGAAATGCTGCCTTTCCGCCTGGTGGACACAGAGGATTTTCGAGACCTTATGTCCGTCGCAGTGCCCCAGTACCAGATGCCCAGTCGGCACTACTTCTCAAAGAAAGGTGTGCCTGCGCTCCACCAGCATGTCGCACACAACATCACCGCTTCTTTGAGAAACTCTGTGTGTGACAGGGTGCATTTCACCACAGACACTTGGACGAGTAGGCATGGACAGGGGCGTTACATGTCGCTGACTGGGCACTGGGTAACTATGGTGACAGCAGGACAAGGGGCTGCTGTCCAAGTCTTGCCGTCCCCACGAGTTGTGCGTCAATCCTCTTTATGTCATTTTTCCTCCACTGCTTCTGCCTCCTCAACCTCCTCTCGGTCTTCCACCTGCACCCAAAGGCTGTCTGGTCATGCCACAAGCTTTCTAACTGCGCAGAAGGGATCCTGCACACCTCCTTACTATGCTGGCAGTAGGGCTCAACGTCATCAGGCGGTTTTTACATTGAAATGTCTGGGAAATGTGAGTCACACAGCTGAGGAGTTGTGGTCAGCTCTGGAGAACCAATTTCATGAATGGTTGTCTCCACTGGACCTGAAACCAGGGAAGGCCGTGTGCGACAATGCTGCAAACCTGGGTGCGGCCCTTCGCCGGGGCAATGTCACACACGTGCCTTGTATGGCTCACGTGTTGAACCTGGTTGTCCAGCAATTTTTAGCCCACTATCCCAGACTAGATGGCCTTCTGCAGAGGGCACGGTCGCTGTGTGCTCACTTCCGCCGTTCGCATCCCGCAGCTCAGCGACTTACATCTCTACAGAAGTCGTTGGGCCTGCCACTTCACTGGCTAAAATGCGATGTGCCTACCCTGTGGAATTCAACTCTGCACATGTTGCAGCGACTGTGGCAGCACCGACAAGCCCTGGTGCAATACGTTCTGACGTATAGCCTGGGCCAACGAGATTCAGAGGTGGGGCAAATCACGCTGGAGGAGTGGTCTCAGATCAGGGACCTATGCACCCTTCTGCACAGTTTTGAAATGGCGACGAAGATGTTTAGTGCTGACGATGCCATTATCAGCATGACTATTCCGGTGATTTACATGCTGGAGCACATGTTAAACAGAATTCGGAGTCAGGTGGTGGCACAAGAGGAGGTGGAGGAAGTAGAGGAGGAGGAGTTGTATGCGGAAGGGCTAACATCTGCAAGGTCCAGACGGTCGGCAGCACCAAGGCGGCAGGCATGTGAGGGTGGGGGAGATGATTTTACCAGGGCGCATGGTAGCAGCCAAACTAGTGAGGAAGGTGCAGGAGCCCAGGAAGAAGTGGAGGACGAACTGATGGAAGACTCATCAGATGAGGGAGACCTTGATCACATTTCTGTTGTGCGAGTTTGGGGGGAGAGGACAGAGGAAGGAAGCATGATTGCTACCTCGCCACCAACACAACAGGGACTTGGTGCTCCTGGATGCGCAACACACATGAGTGCCTTCTTGCTGCACTACCTGCAACATGACCCTCAAATTGTGAGAATTAGAAATAATCCTGACTACTGGGTTGCCACACTGTTAGATCCCCGGTACAAAAGTAAATTTGCAGAAATTATTCCTGCCATAGAAAGGGATGCACGCATGCAGGAGTATCAGCAGAGACTGTTGCAGAATCTTACATGTGCTTTTCCACAAAATACCAGTGGTGCACGTAGTGAATCTCACAGTTCCAACTTGCCAACCGTGGGACCGTCAAGTGTTCAGCACTCAAACCGTAACAGAACCACAGTATCTGCTGGTAACATCAATTTTGCGGAATCATTTCACCACTTTTTTAGCCCATCCTTTGCAAGGCCACAGGAGACAAGAAGTCTGACACATAGTCAACGCCTAGAGACGATGGTACAGGAGTATCTCCAAGTAAACATTGAAGCCACGACTGTGTCACTGGACCCTTGCTCTTTTTGGGCTTCCAATCTGGATAAATGGCCGGAGCTAGCCACTTACGCCTTGGAGATCTTGTCATGCCCCGCAGCCAGCGTTCTGTCTGAACGTGTGTTCAGCGCTGCTGGTGGTGTGCTGACAGATAAGCGCACGCGGCTCTCCACTGATAATGTAGACAGACTCACGTTCATAAAGATGAACAAATCATGGATCCGAAACGACTTTTCTACCCCTGTGTCATCCTGGGGAGAGTAAAAGCTTGATGATTGGTTAAAATCACCCTACCAACCGTTTTAAGCTTTCAAATTACTAATCATGTTTATCTGTATCTTGACTGGAAAATAATTTGGGCTTTGTAGCAGTGTGCAGCACTGATCCTATTAGGCCATCTATAATAAGCTTCACCAGATTTAAAATTAAAAATAATTTTTAGCTGCATCTAGCCCGGAAAATAATTTTGGGGCTCCGAGATGCGCAAGACACATAAGTGCCTTCTTGCTGCACTACCTGCAGCATGACCCTCATATTGTCAGAATTCGAAGTAATCATGACTACTGGGTTGCCACACTCTTAGATCCCCCAAACTTTTCGATCAACCTTTTCATTTTAATAAAGACCAAAAAAATGGTCATTTTTGAAATTATAAGCATTAGCAGGTTGTTAGAAACTGAAATCAAACAGTTTTCAACTCAAAACTTTATTCTAGGTGATGTTACATTTTCACATAGGACCCCTTGTTCGAAAGGAGCTTCTGAACTCTCTCGTCCATTGAATTTGTCAGGTTTTGGATGGTTTCTGCTTCAATTGTTTTGCATGAGGACAGAATACCCTCCCAGAGCTGTTGCTTAGATGTGAACTGCCTCCCGCCATCATAGACACTCCTTTTAATGATGCTCCAAAGGTTCTGAATGGGGTACAGGTCAGGGGAGCATGGGGGTCACAACATAAGTTTGTCCCCTTTTATGCCCATATCAGCCAGAGATGCAGATGTTTTATGTGCAGCATGAGATGGTGCATTATCATGCAGAAAAATGATCTTGCTGTGAAATACACGGTTCTTCTTCTTGAACCATGGCAGGAAGTGCTGTTTGAGAAAATCCACATACATTATGGAGTTCATCTTTAGCGCCTTCAGGGATCCTAAAGGGGCCGACAATCTCTCTCCCCATGATTCCAGCCCAAAACATTACTCCACCTCCTCCTTGTTGGCGCTGTAGCCGTGTTTGTGTGGGGTGTCCATCAACCAGCCATCCTCCACTCCATTCATCTGGACCATCGAGCGCTGCACGGCACTCATCCGTGAACAAAACAGTTATGAAATCAGTCTTCATGTAATGTTTGGCCCACTGGAGCCGTTTCTGCTTGTGTGAAGTGGATAGAGGAGGTCGACAGGATGGCATATGCACAGCTGCAAACCTCTGAAGGACCCTGCATCTTGTTGTTCGGGGGACGTTGGAGGCACAAGCAGCTTCAAAAACTTGTCTGCTGCTATGACAAGGCTTTTTTGCCGCTGCTGTTTCAACCTGACGTAATTGCCTGTAGGAAAGAGTCCTCAATTTGCCCTTATCAGCACGCACACGTGTGTACTGTGAATCAGCTACATACTTCTTGATTGCCAAGACACTTCATCCTGATCATCGCACAATGTTGATTGTAGTCATGCCTTGACCTAAACACTCCACAATTTGTTGCTTCTCAGCAGCCGACACATCCTTTTTCTTTCCCATTTTGGCAGAAAATGTAGGCTGCTTAATAATGTGAGAGAGCCTTCTTAAGTAGTCTTGCCTTTCATTGGACACACCTGCCATACTAATTAGCACAGGTGTCTGCAATTGCTTACAGTGATATAAAGAGCCCTGACACACATCACCATCAATGAGTTTAACTGACAAACAAACAAATTCTTCCCTTATCACTCCTAAACACTTTTTGCATAATAATTTGGAACGCGGTGTACATGTGCTTTTCCACAAAACACCAGTGGTTCACGTAGTGAATCTTACAGTTCTAACTTGCCAACCGTGGTCTGTATGGAATTGTTCAATAAAGGGCCCAAAATTAAGATAACATAGATGGGAGAGGTCTCTATGAATAGGAATTCCTAAGTATTTGATACCCTGTGAGGGCCAGGCAAAGGGAAAGTTGGACTGGATGGAATCCTATATGGATTTAGGGAGGGAGACATCGAGGGCCTCAGACTTCGCTGCATTGATTTTAAAATTTTACCATGTAACAAAGTGATCTATTTCAGCCATAACAGCAGGGATGGATATATGTGATTGAGTGATATATACTAGGACATCATCAGCAAATAGAGAGCACTTGTACTCGGTGCCTCCCACCTCAATCCACCTAATATTGGGGTTATGGCGAATTGATGAGAGCAGGTGCTCCATCACTAGGATGTATAAGAGAGGGGACAGAGGACATCCCTGCCTTGTCCCATTGGTGATTGTGAAAGGTGATGAAAATGTTCTGACGCACCCCCTGGGCCTTGGGACACCCGGAGCCGGACCCTTTTTGGTGGATGCTGGTGGTTGTAGTCTTCGTGGCGGCGATCCGGTTCCGTGGCTCAGGGCGGTCAAACCAGTGGCGGAACTATTTATGTGGTTTTGATGTTTAAATGTCCGACTACGCCACCCGTGGATTGCGGTCAGAGTGAACCGCCGCTACAGGGCAGACCGCTAAGGCTGGTGTTGTGGGTGCAGCAGAGCGTAGCATAACTCCCCACGGGAGGAGTATAGCCTCAGGGCAGTGTATGCGGAGGATGGGGGTGATGGTGCAGGGCAGCAGCAGTAACGACACGGAGTCAGTGATGCAGTTCAGGGCCTTTACTCACAGTTCTTATTATCCAGACCACGTCTGCAGGTAACGGCTGCCCACGTCGTACTGTGCTCACCAGGTGAGGGGCTCAGACAACTCCCAGATAACTTTGGAGCGCTTCACAGGACCCCCTTTGTGTGTCCTTTGTCTGGCCTTTCTTACCAACACTTCTGTCCGGCTGCCTCGGGCCTCCTCTTGGTAAACTTGGCGCCAGTTTCCCTGACCCTATGTGGTGCCTTCCTAGCGGGTGGAGCAAGGGGCTGCGCCACATAAAATGTCAGAGCCTCCGGTTTCTAGCTGAGGGTCGTTTCCTGCCTCCACTAGTTCGGGGACCGGTCTCCCCCTTTGGCCTGACCCCTCCACGCAGGTGGATTCGGGCGTGCGGTGGCGACTCGCCCGTCCGCACCCCTGGGATCCCTTCATTCCTCGTTCCTGGAGCCTTCTCCGCTCCTCTTCCTTCCTTCTCCCTCTTGCAGGCCTGGGCCTCTGTTACTAGGCCCGCCTCCGGAGCAGAGCTCATGCAGAGCCCCTGCTCCCTGCCACTTCTGCTCAGACTTCTCTGCACTGAACTAAGATGGTGCCCACCTTTTATACTCCCTTCTCAATGCACCCAGGAACTGCTTCCTCCCTGCTCCTGCATTGCAGGGTTCCCCTTCCTCAGTGTTCCCTCCCCCCACTCCAGCCAGGGACAGGGACTGTCGTGCCCATCTCAGGGGCATATTGGTCGCCCTGCCCCACGGCAATGTGGTGTAATGCATGCAGGTGTCGGGTCCTGATCCACACTCCATCCTTATCTGAGAGTGAGATATCACACCTCTGGGTGAGGTGCAATACGTCTGTAGCAACCGAGCCCTCGGTGCTACAGTTCCATTTATCTTCAGCCTAGGTGACGTATTGTGATACAGGGCCGTGATTTTGGCTATAAAAGGGTCCCCTAGACCCCTACCCCAAGCTTTTTAAGAGAATCATATATGGCGTGCCAGGAGACTCTATGGAATGCTTTCTCAGCATCCAACGAGAGTATCTACTTACAAATTTTTAACTGCATCTAGCCCAGGAAATACTTTGTGCCTAGTAGCAGTGTCTGCTAGTCAGCGGATTATCCCGGCTGTTAAGCAAGCTACACCACCTGTAGTTTGGACACTTAATTTTTTCAAAGGAAATGCTTCGGGACCACGAGATACTTAGTGAAGAGCATCAGGAGGCACCCCAAGGCATAGGGGCTGGGACTGGCACTAGGATGCCTTGCGGTGGACAGCCGAGCTCGATCCTTATAAAAGCTTTTTAACTGCAGCAGCTTTAGTGGACGCTACTGGAGCTGGAATTACGCGGCTGCTGGCATGAGACTTGCCCTCCAATAGATCCTTGTAAATGGATTTAAAGTGTATTCATTCAAATTAGAGGGACAATTTAAATTAAAAAGCTTAGAGCTGCCTCCACCACAGGGGGGCTCTCTCGACCCACCAGCGGACAGGCACCAGTATTGGGAGAGGGGGGCTGGCCGTCAGGGTTCACCGCGGCTCTGGCACAAACCCGGCGACACGGAGGTGGCACGGGCAGGAGCGGACTGAATGTGTCGGCTTCTCACTTTTTGGATTTTAGAAGGGCATGACATGCCTATATCTGTGTCTCCCCCTCCTTTTACTCCTCCACCTCTTTTCTTTTCGCATGACTATATGTACTTGTCACTTTTCCATGTGTTAGTTGTGTCTTCTGAGCAGTTTGTCAGCTTTTGGACACCTTTGAAGGTGTTTTCTATGTGTTTCTATGTGTTTTTGTTTGCCTGCCATTGGTTTTAACGGTGTTCGAAGGTGTTCGACGAACAGTTCGACGAACAGTTCGGCGAACACACGGGTGTTCGACGAACCGAACCGAACTCGAACACTACGGGGGTGGCTCAACACTATTAGTGATCAATATAGCCACCTTTCTTTATGATGACATTCAACAGCCTTCCATCCATAGATTCTGTCAGTTGCTTGATCTGTTTTCGATCAACATTGCATGCAGCAGGCACCACAGCCTCCCAAACACTGTTCCAAGAGGTGTACTGTTTTCCCTCCCTGTAGATCTCACATTTTATGATGGATCACAGGTTCTCTATGGGGTTCAGAGCAGGTGAACAAGAGGGCCATGTCATTATATTTTCTTCTTTTAGACCTTTACTGGCCAGCCACGCTGTGGAGTAGTTGGATGCATGCGATGGAGCATTGTCCTGCATGAAAATCATGTTTTTCTTGAACTATACCGACTTCTTCCTGTACCACTGCTTGAAGAAGTTGTCTTCCAGAAACTGGCAGTAGGTCTGGGAGTTGAGCTTCACTCCATCCTCAACCCGAAAAAGTCCCGCAAGTTCATCTTTGATTATACCAGCCCATACCAGTACCCCACCTCCAACTTGCTGGCGTCTGAGTCGGAGTGGAGCTCTCTGCCCTTTACTGATCCAGCCTCTGGCCCATCCATCTGGCCCATCAAGAGTCACTCTCATTTCATCAGTCCATAAAACCTTTGAAAAATCAGTCTTAAGATATTTCTTGGCCCATTCTTGATGTTTTATCTTAGGTTTCTTGTTCAAAGGTGGTCGTTTTTCAGCCTTCCTTACCTTGGCCATTTCCCTGAATATCGCACACCTTGTGCTTTTTGATACTCCAGTAACGTTGCAGCTCTGAAATATGGCAAAACTGGTGGCGAATGGCATCTTGGCAGCTTCACGCTTGATTTTCCTCAATTCATGGGCAGTTATTTTGCGCCTTGTCAGGAAAATATTAATATCAGGGACATATTAACAGAATATTAGCCCCTTCTCCCATGTTTGTCCAGCGATGACAATTATACAGTGTCTACTGCAAATTATTACCACTTGTCAGCACTGAGCTGTCCCATTTTCCTCAGCTCAAAAGCCCCAATTAGCACTCACCTGGGAAATAGCTTATGCAAACGATGCCAGGCAAGGAGTGTTATAACTTTGTTAGGAAGCAAGCATCTTGTCTCTGAAAGACACAGGAGGTAATTAAAACGCTGGCTTGCACTAATTAGCGTGTACCCGTGAGGCTGCTTCCCGAGCCTCAAAGTGGAATTTACAGACGAACTGACTCCGATATGAATTATGAAATATTATGAGTTCCATACGTCCGACAGTAACGGGACCCATATGTTTAGTGACCAAATCAGCCCAGGAATGTGTAGGTAGTTTTCCAGGGCTGTAACCAAAATCAGGGAGCTGTAGCGCAAAAACACCAGAATAGCAGACTGCAACTATGTGATATGTGGTCTCTAAATAAAGATAAAATCATAAGGGTAAAAATGGCGTAGTTTGCAATCTTCTGCGATCAATGAGTGGTGAGTTATCGCAGAAGTTAGCGTTTTTAATAAAAATGTACAGGCTGGAGACCGGCACACATGATGTTATCACAACCGGCGTGTGGCCAGATCTCCCCTTAGGTATAAGAGAATCCATGGAGAAGACAGGAGCACTCATTGCCAGTGGGGAATAAGAATTATAAGCAACGGGTACTGTTCAATAACAGCATAATTTAACTGGAGAGCCCCTCCACCTATATTGAATCGTCTCAGCGATCGTATAGTGTAAGTAAAGTTATCTTCTTTCCTCCTGTTTATTTTATGTAGCTTAGTATGTATTTTAATGTCTCCTTTGTAACATCCTTATGTATATATTTTCCCAAACATTGCCTCCCTTTTGGATTAAACATAAAATTTAATAGTTCTATTTGTTTTGGTCTGTAATCGTTCCCTTCCCTGAAGCCATATACGCTACCAAAACGCAGGCGTCCGGCCAGGCTTGTATTATATTTCAAACTCGGCCGGTGCTGGCAGAGAGTATTAATAATTGGGCTATCGTGAAGCTGACAGTGACCGTACGGAGGGCGTTAAACACGGATTCCAGGCTGTGGAACCCAGGGTGTTGCGCCATACGCTCACTGGTCGCTTACCGATACCTACGTAGCGAGTAGTCTGGATCACGTGCTCGCGACTCCGGCCAAAAAACGGACAGCGTGACGGCACGGTGAGATATTGCGTGATCTCCCCTGTGTCGTCCCTCTATGTGTTGGAATTCCTGACACGCCTTTTTTGGCCAACACGCTTCTTGCGACCCTGTTGGGTATTTGCCATGAAACGCTTGATTGTTCGGTGATCACGCTTCAAAAGTTTGGAAATTTCAAGACTGCTGCATCCCTCTGCAAGACATCTCACAATTTTGGACTTTTAAGTGCCTGTCAAATCTCTCTTCTGACCCATTTTGCCAAAGGAAAGGAAGTTGCCTAATAATTAAGCACACCTTATATAGGGTGCTGATGTCTTTAGTCAACACCCCTCCTCATTACAGAGATGCACATCACCAGATTTATTTAATTGGTAGTTGGCTCTCAAGCCTATGCAGCTTGGAGTAGGACAACATGTATAAAAAGTATCATGTACTCAAAATACTCATTTGCCTAATAATTCTGCACACAGTGTATGTCATTAGCATATTAACAAACATCATTGTTTCCAAACGAAGAGAAGTCAACATTCAGTTTTATACAAATACTGGTCTGTTCTTCTTGACCAGCCACAGAAATACACAAACACTATTGTGTTTCTGTTGACTTATGAATGTATTTCTATTAGCTTAAGAAATCTAATCGTCTGGCTGATTAAGATTATAAGCTGTATCGACACAGATGCATTAACTCTGCATGTGTTCGATGAACACATCCGGATTTACCTGCATGCTCGAACGCAGCGCTTTGGACGCAGCAAAAATATGTGCCCAAACTTGCATGTCCAAACTTTTACATGCCACTGTAAGAGGCGCACATCGGTATTCACGTTACATGTAAAACCGCATGGCAGTGTACACATAGGATGATTGTTGCCTTTATGGGTAGAAATGCAGCAGAACAGTCCATCACTCTTACATTCCTTCCCTCTTTGGACCTGGTTGTCCTCACCCTTTCTGGAACCTGGTAGACAACACACAGCATGTACAGTAGGGGCCCTGGGAGACACACATTGCAGTCGCAGCACCCACTGCCTCAGTCAGGCCCAAGGCCGTGTTATTGTATGTGGAGGAGTCATTGCTGGACATGGTCTCCCCACTGAGGGCTAAAATAGTGGATGTGACAGTTGGTCATCCGGTCAACGACCTCATCTCCTCCTGGGCACTCGAGTTGGACCCTCACCCATTTCTCCCGCTCTTTCTTCCCCTCAATGACCTTCACCATCATCTGGCCATAGCGAGGTCCGGGGCTGGGGTCTTTTCCATGTACTGCTGTGGCCAGGGGATGAGTGCTGATACCTCTCCAGGGGGCTGTGGTGTACTCACCACCAAGGCTGCCACCCTGCCTGGTCGCCGGACCTCTGTCATGCTTACACGGCTGCCTCCACCTTGGAATTGGGTTCCGGTTTTGGGACCTGCAGAAGAACCTTTTGTCTTGGGGTCAGGAATTGGATCCTGGGCCTTCCCTGGACTTTGGTTGGGGGCTTTACTGAGTCAGTCAACCCAGCCGCACCTCTTGCTCTAGCTGCGCCATCTTCCTTTTCCACTCGGCTTGTCCAGGCCCACCGCAGAGTGCGATGCCATTGCATCGGCCATCGCTTTCAATAGGTTAGCTGTAGCACTCCTTCTTATCATGCCGCTTCGCCTCCTCACCAACAATGATCCAGGCCCACTCTGCAGTGGGTGTGCTCTTCCATTGCTCCACCTATTCTTGGGTGAGGCTACTTCTGATTCACATGCCCATTTCCTGGGAGTTTCCACCCATTCTCCCGTAGCTTGCTACAATGGGCGTGGTTTCTCTTTCTTCCACGGCACCCATTCGGGGCGGGCACTACTCACTACAGGCCAGTCTCTCCAAACAAGCCACTTCCCAGGTTGGATGCATTTTCGCTCTCTTTCACTTCTCTTACGCCTATGATGGGATGGGTCCATCTCACCATTTCACGCCACTCCCCCGCCATCTTGCAGTCTCTATCCATTAACTATATCCTCTCCTAAAGACTAAACCCATTATCCTTATCATATGTCTTGTATCGTTGCTAAGCCACTTAACTATATGAACAGTACTTATACGCTGTACATTACTATAAGACAATATAAAAGACGCACATGATTATTCACACTACACGTAAAACTGCATGGCACTGTACACATAGCTCGATTGTTGTCTTCAGGGGTAGGAATGCAGCAGAAGAGTCCATCACTTTGATAAGTACAATGTGGCAGCAACTCAAGGAGAAGTCATTATTATGGGGGACTTTAACTACCCTGAAATACATTGGAGAACAGAAACCTGTAGTTCCAGCAAAGGTAATAGGTTTTTGACAACTATGAGAGACAATTACCTTTCACAACTGGTTCAGGACCCAACAAGCGGGGCACTGCTAGACCTAATATTAACCAACAGGCTAGACCGCATATCAAATATACGAGTTGGGGGTCACTTGGGTAATAGTGATCACAAAATAATACGTTTTCATGTATCCTTTAATAAGATGTGTAATAGAGGGGTTACAAGGACACTAAACTTCAGGAAGGCAAATTTCCAACGGTTGAGAGATGATCTTAGTGCAATAAACTGGGACGATATCCTGAGACATAAAACTACACAAAGCAAATGGGAGACATTTATTAGCATCCTGAATAGGACCTGTGCACAATATATACCCTATGAGAATAAACATGCAAGAAATAGGAGGAAACCATTATGGCTAAATAGAGCTGTAAGGGGCGCAATAAGTGACCAAAAAAAGCATTTAGAGAACTAAAGCAAGTAGGTAGTGATGAGGCATTAAATAAATAGAGAAAATTACATAAATTCTGTAAAAACCAAATCAAGACAGCAAAGATTGAGACAGAGAGACTCATTGCCAGAGAAAGTAAAAATAATCCCAAAATATTCTTTAACTACATAAATAGTAAAAAATGATAGTGCTGGCCTTCTTAAAAAATAGTCTGGGTGAAATGGTGGATGAGGATGAGAATAATGCCAATATACTAAATTATTTTTTTTCAACAGTTTTTACACAAGAAAATCGCATGACAGAAAACATGATCAGTGATAACAAAAATTCTCCATTAAATTTCACTTGCTTAACCCAGCAGGAAGTACAGCGGCATCTAAAAATCACTAAAGTTGACAAATCCCCGGGCCTGGATGGGATACACCCGCGAGTACTGCAGGAATTAATAAAGTCATAGACCATTATTTTTAATCTTTAAAGTTTCTTAAATAACAGGGTCTGTACCTTAGGACTGGCGTATAGCAAATGTGGTGCCAATATTCAAAAAGGGGACAAAAACCAAACTTTGAAATTATAGGATAGTAAGCTTAACCTCAACTGTGGGTAAAATCCTGGAGGGTTTTCTAAGAGATGCTATACTAGAGTATCTGAAGAAGAATAACCTCATGACCCAATATCAACATCGGTTTACGAGGGACCCTTCCTGTCAAACTAATCTGATCAACTTTTATGAAGAGGTAAGTTCCGGACTGGACCAAGGAAATGCAGTGGATGCTGTGTATATGGTTCCACACAAAATGTTGATACATAAAATTAGAACAATGGGGATAGGGGAAAATATATCTATGTGGGTTAAGAACTGGCTCAGTGATAGGAAACAAAGGGTGGTTATTAATGGAACACACTCAGACTGGGTCACAGTTAACAGTGGAGTATCACAGGGGTGCGTATTGGGCCCGCTTGTTTTTCACATATTTATTAATCACCTTGTAGGGGACATACAGAGTAGTATTTCAATATTTGCAGATAACACTAAATTCTGCAGGGTAATCAATACAGAGGAGGACAATTTTATATTACAGGAGGATCTATGTAAACTAGAAGCTTGGGCTGATAAATGGCAAATGAGCTTTAATAGGGATAAATGTAAGGTAATGCTCTTGGGCAGAGGAAATAAAATGTATAATTATATGCTTAATTGTAAAACACTGGGCAAAACTGTCGCTGAAAAAGACCTGGGTGTATTGGTGGACGACAAGCTCACGTTTGGTGGCCAGAGTCAGGCAGCTGCTGCAAAGGCAAATAAAATAATGGAATGCATTAAAAGAGGCATAGATGCTCATGAGGAGAACATAATTTTACCGCTATACAAGACACTAGTGCGACCACATTTAGAATACTGTGTACAGTTCTGGTCTCCGGTGTATAAGAAAGACATAGCTGAACTAGAGCGGGTGCAGAGAAGAGCAACCAAGGTTATTAGAGGACTGGGGTTCTGCAATACCAAGACCTGGTTATTACACTTGGGGTTATTTAGTTATTTTTTAGTTAATTTTTTCCCTCTGCTTGGTCTGAAAAAAATGACCCTTACTGAGTACCACATTTTTTATCTTGATTTCTTTGTGTTTCTTAAAGCCCTAAAGTTGCCATTTGAAATGACTTTAGTTTTGTGCCATGTCTGTGATTTGCTTTTTTTCAACAACATTAAACAACTGAATGAACATCCTCTGAGCCCGATGATTCCATAATTTTTGCCAGGGGTAACCCATGCCATGAAGCTACTGGGGCAAAAAATTTGTGCTGATGTTAATGACAAAGGAGTTTTAGACTCTGGAGTTATGTACTCAGCAGAGCGTTGGTGATTTTTATCGATCCACCATGTGCCAGCACTTGGTGACACCGCTCTGTAACTTTACGTGGTCTCCTCTTCGTGGCTGAGTTGCTGCGGTTCCTAACTGCTTCCACTTTTTAATAATATCATACACAGATGATTGCTTGTGGAATATTTAGGAGCGAAGAACTTTTGCAAACTGAGTTGTTACAATGTTACAACAATGTTAATCCTATTACAGGACCAGACTTGAATTCAGTGAACTCTTTAGAATAATCCATTCACATACGTTTATATGTAAACTCTAACTACATAACTACTGGCTGGATGTCATCCGCCTGCAGCGATGAAACTGACTGAAAACTCTGAATTCAATGATTTAAAGGTGTATCACAATAGTTTTTGTCCAAAGAGATATATATAAGTACTCGTATATACAATCAGTTTATCATACTGTAAAGCGTTAGAAGTTTCGCACTCCTAATTAGAAGATGTAGTGCACAGAAGGAATAGCAATAAGATCCAGATAGAAAACCTTTGACACTGTAGATATGACACTTGAGATACAGAGTGAATTTACTAGTACTTTTATTCACAACAGATATACGGTGGGTACGGAAAGTATTCAGACCTCTTTAAATTTTTCACTCTTTGTTTCATTGCAGCCATTTGGTAAATTCTAAAAAGTTCATTTTTTTCTCATTAAAGTACACTCTGCGGCTATCAGGATGCACCCTGGCATAATGGGATTTCGCAGAGGGAATATAGAGGAGAAAATTGCGCTTTATTCTGACGATGCACTACTATTTTTAGCGGAAGCCTCCAAAACATTATCTGTAGCTATGGAGACAATCGAGAAGTACTGCTTCCAATAGATAATGGGAACATTAATGCACCTCACTATACTGACTCGGGCTTACAAGTGGTCAATGAATTTAAATATTTGGGTATTAATGTAACATCTAAAGTAACTGACTATGAGAAACTAAACCTCAACCCAATACTGGCCAGATTCAAGTGTAAACTGGACACGTGGTCTAAATTGCCACTGTCAGTGGTGGGCCGCACTAACTTGGTCAAGATGATCTGGATGCCACAATTGCTATATGTATTGCATAATTCTCCAATATGCCTTCCCCAGAGATATTTCCTTAAAGTAAACAGCATGTTCAGGGATTTAATCTGGTGAAAACAAGCTCCAAGAATTAAACTGGAAACTTTGCAAAGAGATAAAACAATGGGTGGCCTTGCTGTCCCAAATCCGTGGCTTTATTATATGGCAGCTCAGCTCCAGCATATTCGTGGGTGGGACGACCCTGGAGGGGGAGGGGGGGCTCAACGTCTTCTACTCCAATCACATTTTAAATCACTCAGACTCTATGAAGAATTGGAGGCTCACAAATTTAAGACACCCTCTTGTAGAACCCCAACTACCCTGTTAATACACAAACTTTGGTGGGCAGTGAGGAAATTACAAGGGATACAAGGGATCTCACAATTTACATCACTGTGGGAAACGCCATGGCTCCCTAACCTATATAAATTTGAAGGGTTTAAAAATTGGTGTCTAAAAGGACTAGAAAGATTCACTCATGTTTTAGCGGGAGATTCACTCAAGGAGTTTTCACAGATACAAAATGAATATGGACTGCCCAACACCGAATTTTATAAGTACCTTCAGTTACGACATGCATATCAGGCAGAGGTTCTTGTCCTAAATAATGGCGTTCCTCAAAATGCTATAATACAGAGAATGGCTAGCTCACATAATTCTGGGGGGCTAATCTCATTGCTTTATAGGGGTCTGCTGGACCTGGTATTAGCAAAACACCCCATAAGATCAAAAGAAAAATGGGAGGGCTTGATAGGCCCTATTGAAGAGGGGCTGTGGTCTGAAATACTGGAAAGAGTTCCCCAGTTATCTCTGAGTGAGTCCCATAAATTCTCTCACAGGTGCTGCACCAGTCATATAGAACACCCCAATTTCTCCATGATATAGGGATTCGACCAGACTCCCTATGTGCTAGATGTAAAATATCCCCGGCTAACATGCTTCATATGATGTGGACCTGCCCTGCTCTGGAAAACTTCTGGAGGGATGTAATAGCGATCATTGATAGAACATACTCAGTCGATTCAGATCTCTCACCATTAGTATGTATACTGGGATATATAGAAGATCTGAGCACTGACGAACATGGCAAAATAGCGGTGGCACGCATGTTATACATGGCCAGGAAACTAATAGCCCAACATTGGTTATCAGAGCAGGTGCCCACGGTGACAGAATTTAGAAATAAGATTAATTGGTTATTAAATCTGGAAAAAAGTATATATCTGAAAAGGAAGGCCATCTCTAAATTTGAAAAAATATGGGCTCCATGGATTGACGGCTCCGGCCTAGCATCCAGAGAACTGCATAGATTTCGACTTGGTCTGCTATGATTGATAAAAAAGTTAGAAAAAAACTAAGCGACAACAGAACCCTGGATAAACATAGAAAAAAATCTTTTTATTAAATACACATATAATAAAGTTACATAATACCATAGAGCTTAAAGGCACAAAGTGCCACATGTGTGAATAAAAGAAAGGAAAAAGACACAAAGAGTCCCCTCAATAACCCCATATAGTTAATAATTAAAGATGTATAGTACTAACATCAAAAATTCATATATCAAAAAGTATCATCATCAAAAGAGGGGGCAATTCCCAAGTACCTGATTAATAATGACAAGTACCGATGATATGTCCAAGGGGAAACCAGTGAGAGGGGGAGGACGGGGGGGAAATCGGTGTCACCCCTACGCGCGTTTCGGCAGGCCTTCGTCAGGGGGCTTAGGGGAAACAACACTGAGGCCTCTTAAATAGCCAGTCTAATGATTGTCAGATGGTGCACAGCTGCTGGGACGTATGTGTATGCCTAAGGACCTTAATGACGCTTCTCGCGTCATAGTAGGCGGGGCGAGCCGCGGCGTCCACATTTAAGAGGCCTCAGTGATGTTTCCCCTAAGCCCCCTGACGAAGGCCTGCCGAAACGCGCGTAGGGGTGACACCGATTTCCCCCCCGTCCTCCCCCTCTCACTGGTTTCCCCTTGGACATATCATCAGTACTTGTCATTATTAATCAGGTACTTGGGAATTGCCCCCTCTTTTGATGATGATACTTTTTGATATATGAATTTTTGATGTTAGTACTATACATCTTTAATTATTAACTATATGGGGTTATTGAGGGGACTCTTGGTGTCTTTTTCCTTTCTTTTATTCACACATGTGGCTTTAAGCTCTATGGTATTATGTAACTTTATTATATGTGTATTTAATAAAAAGATTTTTTTCTATGTTTATCCAGGGTTCTGTTGTCGCTTAGTTTTTTTCGAACTTTTTTATGTTCTATTGCGATGCCCTAGTTAGTTCCACTCATATGTCTGCATACTAGCATTTTGAGATTGACACTATAATGCGGGCGTTACTGTGGTATATCTTTTCTGCTATGATTGATGTATAGATTACTTGACAGGTGCAAAATCCTACATTGGGCTGCTTTAGACATGTATATAACTGCTCCAAAGCAAGAGTTAGATACCCCTTAATACAATTGTGACTATTCATACTGTAAGATTGTTAATTTGCTGTGGATAGAACTGTGGAACATTTAACTCAGAATATTTTGTTTGAAAGGGCGATGTGTTGTGGGGGGAGGGATAGAATAGGGACTGGGTCCCTTCTTTGGTTGGGTTGTTTTATTTGTTTTACTGTTGTGTTACAAAAAAAAGTTTTAACAATAAAAAATATTTGATTTAAAAAAAAGTACACTCTGCACCCCATCTTGACTAACAAAAACAGAAATGTAGAAATTTTTTAAATTTATTAAAAAAGAAAAACTGAAATATCACATGGTCATAAGTATTCAGACCCTTTGCTCAGACACTCATATTTAAGTCACATGCTGTCTATTTCCTTGTGATCCTCCTTGAGATGTTTCTACTCCTTCATTGGAGTCCAGCTATGTTTAATTAAACTGATAGGACTTGATTTGGAAAGGCACACACCTGTCTATATAAGACCTCACAGCTCACAGTGCATGTCAGACCAAATGAGAATCATGAGCTCAAAGGAACTGCTCAAGGAGCTCAGAGACAGAATTGTGGCAAGGCACAGATCTGGCCAAGGTTACAAAAGAATTTCTACATTACTCAAGATTCCTAAGAGCACAGTGGCCTGCATAATCCTTAAATGGAAGAAGTTTGGGACCACCAGAAGTCTTCCTAGACCTGCCATCCAGCCAAACTGAGCAATTGTGGGAGAAGAGCCTTGGTCAGAGAGGTAAATGTAGCAGCCTGAGGATTCGGCTGCTACAGGGGTATTGCACCTCAGCCAGAGGTGTGATATTCCACTCGCGGGTAAGGATGGAGTGTGGAACTGAGCTCAGTTAGCTGCATGCACTACACACATCCCATTTCCGGGGAGCAGACCGATGGTACTCCCACTAGAGAAATGTGCAGGTACGACAGTGTCTGTTCCTGGCTGGAGTGGGAGGGGGGTGGAACATCCCAGTAGTGTAGGGGCAGATAGGGGGAGCAGCCTGGGTAAAGCTAGGAGCTCATTGGGTGCTGGTCACCTGAGCTCACACATAGAGGGAGTATATAAGGTGGGCACCATCTTAGATCAGGGTCAGTCAGTTGTCAGTCAGCCAGTCAGACAGTCTGT
The DNA here is from genome assembly GCF_046119375.1 of Phyllobates terribilis. NCBI lineage: Eukaryota > Metazoa > Chordata > Amphibia > Anura > Dendrobatidae > Phyllobates > Phyllobates terribilis. The sequence continues at coordinate 58,901 of NW_027365759.1, read as the reverse complement.
CTGAGAGCCTGAGAAGCAGAGCAGAGGAGAAGGAAGAGGGACCCAGAGGCGCAGGAAGAGGGGACCCCAAGAGCCCATAAGAGAGCTAATAGGGTGAAGGGTCGGCAACAGGGTACCGGATCCCAAGCTGGTGGAGGCTACAGCACTAATCCTCAGCCAGAGACCGGAGGTCGTGGGCAGGATCTGCCACGACCACCCACTAAATCCACCCGGAAGGCAGACCAACAATAGGGTCAGGGAGCCCAGAGGAGGCTTGACCAACAAGAGGCCCAAGGGAGCCGGACTTAGGTGGATCCCTGGTGGGAACGGCCAGAAGAAGGGAGAGTCAGAAAGGAGCTCAGGACCACACTCCGGAGTTGCCTGGGAGTTGACCGAGTCCAGGACCTGGTGGACGCAGCACGGCTCGGGTGGTCACTGCTGTACACAGTGACCCGAGCAACACCAGTAAGTAAAACCCTGGAACTGCATTTTATGCCTCTGAGTCTCTTTGCTGCACCTTCACAACCACCATCCTCCACGGCTGACCCCCTGAGGCTATACCCCTCCCGTTGGGGGTTATACTACCCAAAGCTGCACACACACCACCAGCCTCAGCGGACCCTGCTGCAGCGGCGGCCGTAGTGACCGCAAATCAACGGGTGGCGTAGTCGACACAAAGAACTAATAACATCTGTAGGACTGCCACACTCTGAGCTTGACACCCTGGGCACGGACCGGGTCACAGCCACTCGGAGACTACAACCCCCATCTGATCCGGCTCCGGGTATCCCTAACAACATGGCCCAGGGGGCGCGTCAACTTTGGCGTAGTCGGCAGGATCACGTGCCCGCAACAACCGGGTACTGCGTGCCTGAAGAGAAGTTCACCGTTACCTTAAAAAGAAGTCTCCCGCCGGTTCCGGAGGGTCCCCGCCAACGGACCCCATCACAGGTCGTTTCCCGCCGGTTGTCCGCCATATGCAGCTTTTTCCCGCCATCCATGGAGTTTCCCGCCACTGGGAGACGATTCCCGCGTTTTCCAAAGATTTCCCGCCTTGGAAGAGCGTACGCCATTATGGGCGTGCCAGAGGGTGGCAAGAGGCCACCTCCCATCGTGGGCCAGGTCGAAGAATGGCGCCAAAAGCGGAAACCGCGCCCACCAACAGAGACTGTGATGCTGGAAGTGTCCATCAGCGTAAGAGAACTGCCCCTGGAACTGACAATCACTAAGTTGCCCCGGGACCACCCTCAATGTGGGCGGAGACAGAACAAGAGAACAAAGATGGGTGTCGCCTGGAGCAGTCTGGAGAGAGCGCACCCGGAGACAAGAAGTCTGGAGAGGAGTCCAGAGAAAGCCTACCCGGAGATGGAGGGAGAGTCAGGCAGCACCGACCCAGTGGTCAGGAGCCTGTTGCAGGTCGCCACTCCAGAAGGCCTGCTGGAGATCCTAACACAGCTCCCCCGAGACCGGGAGTGTGCACAGACCGCGCTGGAGGGCCTCGCACGGAGGATGGCCCGGGTGCAGCGAGAGACGTTGGCGGAGTGGAGCCGAGAGATGGCCCAGCAGACCGGAACCCGTCAGCGGAGCACGCCACCCGAGACGAGGAGACAGACCGCCTCTGAGGATGGTGCAGGAGGACTCAAGGCCGGAGACGGCGCCGAGAAGGGAGCCGAACGGACGGAGGCAGGTAAAGGGGACGTCTCTACCCCGAGCCGGGAAACCGCGTGCCTGCCCCAGCTCCCCGTCGCAGAGCCCGAAGTTCCCCCTGCCGTGCCCGTCGCTGCATCGTCACCGCCGCCGACTAGGCCTCAACCGGAAACCGCGGCCATGACCCCTGTGATGTCACACGCCTCGACTTCGAGCGCGACCAAACAGGAAATACCATCGGCCTGGTCGCAAGGTCTAGTACCTCCGGGCGCCGCAATTCCAACAGCGCCCCCTACCTCCGCGGAGCCACCGGCCTGGTCGCAGGGCCGAGTAACCCAGGGCGCCGCCGTTCTTACGGTGCCCTTTGCCTTTAGGGTGCCCCAAGCCTGGTCGCAAGGCCTGGTCAACCCGGGCGCCACTACCACCACAGCGCCCATAACACCTAAAGTACCGCACCTGGGTGAGGACCTGTTCGCCCAGCATACGTGCCCGGATGGGCAGCCCTTCATATGGCCACCGGAGTTTCACCATCCCCGACTCCGGAAAGAGAGACCCCTAGATGAACCCCTGATTCCGGTTCCGAAGCCCGCAAGGAGGACCTCGCTCCCGCTAGAGGAGGCACAGTTTGAGTGGGACCCCACCGGGGAAGACCTCATGGGGTTCACTCAGGAGACTCGGGCGGCCGCAGCGGAGCGTGCAGAGTGCTGCCGCCAGCAGCTCGAGGTCTTCGAGAGGGAGCGGAGAGAGAGGCGGGTCCGGGAACAGCAAATGCAGATAAGGAGCGCGGAGCAGAAGAGCCGGACCAGGAGGAAACCCCGTGCAGCTCATGGTCCCCGTGCCACCGGGACTGTGATAAAATTCAATATGCAGCACGGATGGGGCTTTATCAGAGACCATCAGACCCCCGGCGACGTCTTTGTAACTCGCAGAGACGTAGAAAGCCATCTGCCGGAGGGACACAGAGGTCGTGACCTGTACGTAGGGGACGAGGTCACCTTCACCCGGCACAAGTGTGCCAAAGGACCCTACGCCCTCCATGTGCATCGCCTGACGGAGGAGGAGCTGCAGTGTGAGGAGGAGCAAGAGGACCCGGACGGGTCTGAAACCTACCAACAAGAAAAAGCAGGAGGACGCCGTCATTGAAGTACGGTAGAGAGAGACTGTACATAGTTACCCGTCAGGGTATAAGAACTGTTCTAGTTAAAATATAGTCCCCGTTGGGACCAGCCAATTGAACTGAAACCCGTGTGTCCCTATTCCCACTGACCGAGGACTGAGAGCGGCCATATTTCCCTTGTATATAGTTGCGCTTCCTAAAGCGCCCCCTACCGGTTTTATAGGGAACTGTTTTATTCCAAGAGAGACTGTCGCACTTTTCCCGGTCACAAGTTGCACCGTGACCGGAGGAACCAGAAACAAGAATGTTATTTATATGAAAAGTTTATTGCTGATGATATATATATGATGTTTTCTATGTTTATGTTTATGAAAAAAAAATTGTATGTTTTGAATGTTTATATCTTACAGCCCGAGGACGTGCTGTGATTTACCAGGGGGGAATGTAGCACCCTGAGGATTCGGCTGCTACAGGGGTATTGCACCTCAGCCAGAGGTGTGATATTCCACTCCCGGGTAAGGATGGAGTGTGGAACTGAGCTCAGTTAGCTGCATGCACTACACACATCCCATTTCCGGGGAGCAGACCGATGGTACTCCCACTAGAGAAATGTGCAGGTACGACAGTGTCTGTTCCTGGCTGGAGTGGGAGGGGGGTGGAACATCCCAGTAGTGTAGGGGCAGATAGGGGGAGCAGCCTGGGTAAAGCTAGGAGCTCATTGGGTGCTGGTCACCTGAGCTCACACATAGAGGGAGTATATAAGGTGGGCACCATCTTAGATCAGGGTCAGTCAGTTGTCAGTCAGCCAGTCAGACAGTCAGACAGTCTGTCTGAGAGCCTGAGAAGCAGAGCAGAGGAGAAGGAAGAGGGACCCAGAGGCGCAGGAAGAGGGGACCCCAAGAGCCCATAAGAGAGCTAATAGGGTGAAGGGTCGGCAACAGGGTACCGGATCCCAAGCTGGTGGAGGCTACAGCACTAATCCTCAGCCAGAGACCGGAGGTCGTGGGCAGGATCTGCCACGACCACCCACTAAATCCACCCGGAAGGCAGACCAAGAATAGGGTCAGGGAGCCCAGAGGAGGCTTGACCAACAAGAGGCCCGAGGGAGCCGGACTTAGGTGGATCCCTGGTGGGAACGGCCAGAAGAAGGGAGAGTCAGAAAGGAGCTCAGGACCACACTCCGGAGTTGCCTGGGAGTTGACCGAGTCCAGGACCTGGTGGACGCAGCACGGCTCGGGTGGTCACTGCTGTACACAGTGACCCGAGCAACACCAGTAAGTAAAACCCTGGAACTGCATTTTATGCCTCTGAGTCTCTTTGCTGCACCTTCACAACCACCATCCTCCACGGCTGACCCCCTGAGGCTATACCCCTCCCGTTGGGGGTTATACTACCCAAAGCTGCACACACACCACCAGCCTCAGCGGACCCTGCTGCAGCGGCGGCCGTAGTGACCGCAAATCAACGGGTGGCGTAGTCGACACAAAGAACTAATAACATCTGTAGGACTGCCACACTCTGAGCTTGACACCCTGGGCACGGACCGGGTCACAGCCACTCGGAGACTACAACCCCCATCTGATCCGGCTCCGGGTATCCCTAACAACATGGCCCAGGGGGCGCGTCATAAAGAAGAACCCCAAGATCACTGTGGCTGAGCTCCAGAGATGCAGTAGAGAGATAGGAGAAAGTTCCACAAAGTCAAGCAGCCATCCACCAGTCGGGCTTTTATGGCAGAGTGGCCCGACGGAAGCCTTTCCTCAGTGCAAGACATATGAAAGCCCGCATAGAGTTTGCTCAAAAACACATGAAGGACTCTCAGGCTATGAGAAATAAGATTCTCTGGTCTGATGAGACAAAGATAGAACTTTTTAGTGATAATTCTAAGCGGTATGTGTGGAAAAAAACAGGCACTGCTCATCACCTGCCCAATACAATCCCAACAGTAAAACGTGGTGGTGGCAGCATGATGCTATGGGGGTGTTTTTCAGCTGCAGGGACAGGACGACTGGTTGCAATTGAAGGAAACATGAATGCGGCCAAGTACAGAGATATCCTGGATGAAAACTTCTTCCAGAGTGCTCTGAACCTCAGATTTGGCCGAAGGTTCACCTTCCAGCAAGACAATGACCTTAAGAACACAGCTAAAACAACAAAGGAGTGGCTTCAGAACAACTCTGTGACCATTCTTGACTGGCCCAGCCAGAGCCCTGACCTAAACCCAATTGGTCATCTCTGGAGAGACCTGAAAATGGCTGTTCATCAACGTTCACCATCCAACTTGACGGAACTGGAGATGATCTGCAAGGAAGAATGGCTGAGGATCCCCAAATCCAGGTGTGAAAAATTTGTTCCATCATTCCCAAGAAGACTCATGGCAGTGCTAGCTCAAAAGGGTGCTTCTACTCAATACTGAGAAAGGGTCTGAATACTTATGACCATGTGATATTTCAGTTTTTCTTTTTTACTAAATTTGCAAAAATTTCTACATTTCTGTTTTTTTTCAGTCAAGATGGGGTGCAGAGTGTACTTTAATGAGAAAAAAATGAACTTTTTAGAACTTACCAAATGGCTGCAATGAAACAAAGAGTTAAACATTTAAAGGGGTCTGAATACTTTCCGTACCCACTGTATAGTTTATCATACACGTCTCTTCTTTTAAAGCTTTAACCTTATTCATTATATTTTCAATTAAACACTTTATTATTAATATCTAATGTTGGAAGAAATACATTGATCAAGTGATATGTAAAATTAGACTAAGAACGGAGTGGTAATGGTGGACATTAGGACCCAGCGCTCTCATGAGCAACATAGCTGAGCTCAACATGCCTTCCAGACGCTGGTGGACTAAACCTGCACATATATGGTATTACAGAGTTCTCCCCTCCTTTATCACTGGCACCAGGGATTTTATGTGACAGTAACTGGAGGTTGCTATGACCATTACACATGCCGCCTTACAAGGTTGGTTTTATTTTGTCACATTTTGCATTCAGTGACTCACTCCTTCCTACTTTATTGCTGATGTTTAGGAATATGGGGACGACTTGCATAGTGACATGCATCTTGTGACAAAGGCACTGGCAAAGTACTAGAGGGGAGATATGTAGCACTGAGATTGATAGCTGCAGTAATTGTACATAGGAAAAAGGTTCCAGCACACAAGTGAGCTAAACAGCCATCTTTGCTGGGATGATTGAACACCTATAGAAAGGGAGGAACTCTGAGGATAAAATTCACAGCCTTTCAGAGCATTTAGTGTGGGGAGGGCCTGGAGGTGAAAGCTCTGAGCTGTTTGTTGGATGTATGGAGATTGCAGGTCTCCTGGTTTGAATCCCTTTGTTAAAGGACATGAAAGCTGGACTCTAAAGGCCCTGTCACACATAACGAGATCTCTAGCGAGATCGTTATTACGTCACGGTTTTCGGATCACTGGAGAGTCGTTTCGTGATCGCTGGGGAGCTGTCAAACATGCAGAACTTCCCAACAATTTCGGCCACCCCAGCGATTTAACTAACGGTCTCGGCGGTCTTTGGGACACTTTCACACAGCAGCTATTTCAACGATCCACACCTTGATAGGGACTGTACTGAGTCACAAAGGCGTGCATAAAATTACTTTTCCGCGCCCAGCCGGAGACCGCTGGTGGGATCCGAAAAAACAAGGACGCAGTCAGGAACAAGACCAGATGTACGGCCAGTCACAGCCGGAGAACGCTACAACGATCCGCAAACTCAGGACTCAGTCGAATGAACGGATATCAACAGCCCGGAGAATTCTGCTAGGATCTGCAATCCAGCACGAGGTCAGAAACAAAGGATGGAATCGCTATTCTGTTGCCTTCTTTATGCACGGCGGAAAATGAGAACGCTGTAGCGACCACCAATCGGGGACGAGGGGCGCGTAAAAGTCCAATTTATGCACGCTTACGTGTCTCAGTTCTGAATCGCTAACGAGGTCGTTGATAAGGTGTCAAATACAGCGATGCACACTGCCCAGCGGGAGCGCAATGACCCAGGAATGGTCCAGGAAGCTTTGTAACGATCAGCGATCTCACAGCAGGGGCCTGATCGTTGCTACCTGACAGACATAACGAGATCGCTAGCAAGATCGCTATTGCGTCACAAAAACCGTGACGTATCAACGATCTCGCTAGCGATCTCGTTATGTGTGACGGGGCCTTAAGCCAGGTGGGCTAACCAGCACTATTGTATGGAGTTGTTATTTTATGTTTACCCTTCTGCCGGACAAAAGCTGTATTTATGTTTTCTGGTGACGTGGTTTATGAAGATTGCAATAAATCAGCCGCACTTTAAATAGAAACGCTTCCTGTGTCTGCCTCTTTAAGAAGCCGAGAGAGTCGATTTACCACAATCTGTACATGACACGGATGAGATGGTGTTTTGTTCCTACAGATGGCAGTGATCTCACCTGTACTATAGTGACGGAATACATCAGCCGCCCATGAGATGACAGCTGCAGTCATGCAGATTGAGAGGATAGCACTTATGTTATCAGGCATCAGCCACAACATGCGAGAACCACTCATATTTTTAAAGGGAACACACAAGTCCACCATGTATGAGGGTGTGTCTTCAATAAGCAATCACAGATCCCCTCGCTCCAATTAGAAGGGGTTTTACATCGCAAGCAGTAGTAAAGGACGCAATGTGCCGCATAAGCAGCATTGGTGATGCCAGACTGCTGTCATTCAGGTGATGCACACTGGAGCTCTGATTCCTGATCTACAAGCTGCAGGGATATAGCAGAGCACATCCCATTCATAGACTGATGCGATCTGCTGATGAACAATAGAAGACAGCTACAGCACATCTAGCATCTCTGCTCAGCATTTGGGGCAATCTCCTGTGTCCTTTCCCTCGTTTAGTACTGGTTCAGCTCCAAAGTGGTGGGCAGCTCTTCTCTGGGCACTACAGTCCTAGATTCAGCACCAAACCGGTGGGCAGCTCTCCTCTGGGCACTACATTCCTAGATTCAGCACCACATCGATGGGCAGCTCTTCTCTGGGCAGTACAGTCCTAGATTCAGCACCATAGTGGTGGCCAGCTCTCCTCTGGGCAGTACAGTCCTGGATTCAGCACCACACCGATGGGCAGCTCTGATCTGGGCAGCACAGTCTAGATTCACCACTACGTAAGTGGTCAGCTGGACATTATAGTCAAATTTTGGTGCAGCAGCACGGAGGGCAGTGCCATCCAGATTCAGCATGACACTAGTGGACAGCTTTGGTGCCTCTGGCTACAACAGTTTCAGCACTTCTGCCTAGGACAGCTCCAGCTTCACTTCTTCCTTGAAGAAAATGTCCTTCTCCTCTTGCCCCTCTCTAATATCCTCAATTATAAACCAATGCACTAGTTATTGGCACAAGAATAAGTCAGCGACCGAATCCAAGTATACAGCAGGATTGGACAAGGCTATTTGTATTGGTGTGAAATGGCTCTTAAGCATGTCATTTCCTTCTGCGCCCTTATTGGAGTGATATGTTTTGTTCATGGACTTCCTAAACCAGAAAGTAGCCAAGGTAAACTTACTCTTAAATATGCAATTAATGCTATAATTTAGCATCGCTTAGATAGTGTTTATGGGCCAGATTATAAGCAGTTATTATAAGCAATTATTATAGCAATTATAAACCAGATCCTGTGTGCTAGAAATGTGTATTGCCCTCTAGAAAGAAGACAGAATGTATATGGGGAGAATGCAGCTGACATGTTCACTGTAATCCAACGATTAAAGTAATTTAACTAAATCCATCTTCACAAATCAACTCTTAAAGGAATAAAGCACCTTTTTTGTAGAAAGCAGTCTTAGAAACGTGTAGTTGTGTATTTAGGATTATTCTTCTATAGTTTATGTTTAGTAATTATTCCTGAATTGATGCATATTTAATTTACATATATGAACTCGGGGATGAGTTAATTGTAATATTTATGCCTCTTTATCCCTTCTAGACAAGGCGCTGCATAATAGAGCATTAAGTGTAGAGAGACCACTGGAAGAACAGGCAAGTTTCCAGACTTTTACATGGTTTACAGCATTTTGTGCAGAGAATTTATACAAAACATTTCCAAACAGATGTGTTGTGTTTAGTGGGCTGCCGATAATTATTTAATAATATCATATAATGTGTACTGTAACTGTTAATAAATTACCATAATTATTGTACAACCTTGATCGATTCTAAAACAGATGGACTAATATGTCATGCAACAGATGCACAGACTAGACTACTATCGGACACAGCAATATTCTTGCAAACAAACACTTGTATTTAGGAGCATAGATACTGTGGGTAGTGGGATCTATTAGCTTGCCGAAGCAGATACAGTAAACAGAGGAACAAGTAAAGGTAAAATGTATTATCCTCAGGCATTCATTGCTACTAACAGTGAGAAGCAACAGTAAAAGCCACAGTTTTTCCTTTTTTTCCATCCTGTAGATAAAGTAAAAAATGATTCCCTTGTGGATGACATTTTAGCTTCTAGATGTCAGTAGCGGAGAAAGAGAAAAAAAAATGTCAAAAGAAGCGGTGGACAAAGACCACAGGCAGTTACCACAAGACCTCCACAGGTGAGGCAGACTCAACAAAAAGCTTAAAGCCAGTAGAGTATTTTGATTCCACTAAAAGTGGATTGGATGATAAATATGAAGGTATTTGATAATCATCATAGTATCATAATACTCTTCCAAACGTTATATATTGCTGTGTATCTTTGAATTTGGTTTAGGACTTTCTCAAACAACAAATATCACAACATAAAAGCAGAACCCTTGACCGGCTGCAGATCACAACCCAACAACTGGGTGGCCAAACATATAGCTTTTCCCTTTTTTATTAAAAGATGGTAACTCTGCTCAACATTGTAGTTCATGATGAATCCATCCACTTAGTGGAAGCAGGTGGTATGTACATGAGAAAGACAGCAAAAATGATCTTCTCATAGGACACAGATGGGATGACCACATTAGTGCAGACTGATTATATGAATAAAATGGCTCAAGGTAATGATTAATCCCCTTTGCCTCTGCTCTGATATTTCAGTTACTGGAAATCTCATCGTTCGTTAGAACAGCAATGTGTTTAGAGCATTCCACTGATAAAAGAAATCTCTCAGTGGTGCTGAAATGGTTTATTGCACTAAACAGTTAGAAAATTAAAATTAAAAAAGTCACCAACATACTCAAAGACTACAGTAGTGGTACACATAAAAGAGATGATCACTTTTGGGTGGATTTCCCTTTAAGGATTCATTCATGTGAATGACATATTATTTATAGACAAATAAAATTGTGTGTAGGCGCTGGTAGGTGGGCCTGGATATTATCTACTGCGAGGGATAGACAACCAACCACAGGTTGACAATATTGGAAGAGTCCAATTTTTAAAATGAAGGGGGGAGGGTTTTTTTAGGGACAAGATATGAACAGTAGGAGAGGATGATAAAAAATGTTTTTATTTAGGATAGTAGATCTCACATAAAAATTACGTTAAATCACATGGAAAATTAAAATGTTAAAATAATAAATAGGGATTGATGGTGGGTCTTTTGGTGTAGATGCTCTGTGTGGATTCCTGGTGCTAGTGGCCTCATGGGTTTCTAGGCCGGTTTTAGAGGGGTTGTAGTCTGGATGGTTCCTAGGTGTAAAAAAAGGGGGGGGAGGGGGAAAGGAGGGGTTAATGACTAGATAGCTCCCCGTATGATTGGAGTAGCTGATCTCCCTAGTGGAAGAGGTGATTTACCTGTTGTCGGTCAGATTAGATTTCCAAGTGTGGATGGCTTGTGCTTGGGGTGATGATCGTTCCTGGTTAAGGCAGCTGGAGAAATTACCGCTAGTGGATATAGAGTATTGTTAGTTATACCTATAATACAGTAGAGAGGGTCTAAATGGCACATAAGAAGAAATGCAGTATTTACCCGTGAAGGAGGAGGACTCTGTGTGAGTGACAGGGCTGCACTTGATGGTATCTACGGTCTTGCTTGTTGTCCGGTTCCGGGCGATGGACGGCTATTGTGAATCGCAGTGCCTGAGGCTACTTGCTGCTGTTGGCGAATAGTATAGTGGTGTATACATGCATGGGGTCTGGGGGGCACAGCTAAGAAAATACGTATTTACCTGTAGGAGGTGCTGTGTAAGTCCCAGGGTAGCACGTGCTGGTAACTAGGCTCTTGATTGGTGCTGTCCAATGCTGGGTGATGGACCACTGTTTTTGTATCTAAAGGCTTAAAGGATGCTATGGAATTAAATGTAATTAAAAAATGCAACTATGGATCCAAATTGGTAGGGGGAGTGCATGCACAATACAGGTAAGATGATTGGGGTTACCTGTTAGGTGAGAGCACTGAGAGTCTGCTAGTATTATTTATAACCTATAAATACTAAATTCAGAGGTACTCGGTCTAGAAGTTTAAATCCCCCAAGTAGTATTCAATTTATTTAAAATGTAATTTTTTCATCAGTAGAATGTACCATTAAATCACACTGCATCAATCTACACAAAGCCATTAACATAAATCGCATAATTAAATACTGGGCAGCTAATTATATGCTTGAAGATACAACTAAGCATGTAAGCTGTAACAAATAGTACAAAATCTAAATAGCTAAGTAATATCTAAAATACTTACATTATTGACATATATTACATAACGTATTTTACTAAATGACATCATGTAATGACCATGCTTATCGAATAAGCAAAGGCCAGATTCATCATTGCATTTGCTCCTGTTTTTTGTCTCGTTTTGTCTGTTTTTGCGTTTTTTTTTGTTTGGACCCAATTCATTATTCTATTTGTGCCTTATTTTAAGGCTATTTTATATGTGCTCACCTGCTTTTCTTTTGTTTTCTGCTTTGTGGGCAGAGTTAAGCAATTACAGATGTTTTGCCTGTTTCATCAATAGTGACTTTTTAGAAAGTCACATAATGTAACACAACTCCATTCCAGTAACCCCCTGGTGTATTTTTGATGCCAGTATTTTGGTACATTTGACGCGCCCCTGGGCTGTGTGTGTGTGGGGATACCCGGAACCGGGCCTTTTTGAAGATGCTGGGGGTTGTAGTCACCATGGCGGTGACCCGGTCCCGTGGCTCAGGGTGGTCAAACCCATGGCAGGCTATTTATAGGGTTTTGTGATATTAAATGTCCGACTACGCCACCCGTGGATTGCGGTCAGAGTGAACCGCCGCTGCAGGGCAGACCGCTGAGGCTGGTGTTGTGGGTGCAGCTGAGGGTAGTATAACTCCCCATGGGAGGAGTATAGCCTCAGGGCAGTCGATAGGGATGTTGGTGGTGATGGTGCGCGGGAGCAGCAGTAACCACACGGAGTCTGTCATGCAATTCAGGGTCTTTACTGTTGGTGGTAATAAGGGACCCGTCCAGAATACAGGTTAACAATGGAGGCCTGGTCAGTCTGAGAGCAACTGGGAAATCCCGCTGGTCAGGGGGAGTTTGTAGGCCTACCGTGCTGACTTCACTCTTTCTTGGCTATCCCGCTGTAGTGTAGTGGTAGCCCACGTCCCTGAGTGTACCGTGTTGTTCTCACCCGTATGACTGGCGACTCGGGCCTTCCGTGCTTCTCACCCCTCCAGGGCAGTACTGGTCCCTCTCGTGTGGCTGAGCCTCCGGGCTTCCTTGGGCCAGAGGACTTGAAGTCCCCTGCATGGTGGTTTTCTGCTGCTGGGCTTATAACCCCCACAGCCTCGGACTCCAGTGTCCGGCTTAGTAAGTCTCTGGTCAGGACGAACTCTGCTAGTTCCCCTCCTGGCCTCGTGTTCCTCCTCTGCCTACAGGGACTCCTCAGCCTGCTGCTGACCTGTCCCTATATGCAACTTGTCTGGAACTTGTCTCTGGCTGGTCATAACGTACCTCATCGCACTGTGTTCACCAGGTGAGGGGCTCGGCCTACTCCCAGATAACTTTGGAGCGTTTCACAGGACCCCCGTTATGTGTCCTTTCTCTGGCCTGTCATACCCCGCCAGTGACCTCGCTTCTGTCCGGCTGCCTCGGGCCTTCTCTGGTAAACTTTGGCGCCAGTTTCCCTGACCCTATATGGTGCCTTCCTAGCGGGTGTAGCGAGGGGCTGCGCCACGTGAAATGTCACAGCCTCCGGTTTCTAGCTGAGGGTAGTTCCCCGCCTCCACTAGTTTTGGGGACCAGTCTCCCCCTTTGGCCTGACCCTTCTACGCAGGTAGATTCGGGCGTGCGGTGGCGACTCACCGGTCCACACCCCTGGGGTCCCTTCGTTCCTTGTTCCTGGAGCCTCCTCCGCTCCTCTTCCTTCCCTCTCCTTCCTCCAGGCTCCGGCCGTTCTCTCAGGCCTGCCTGTGGAGCAGAGCTCGGCCTGAGCCTCTGCTCCCTGTCTTCTCCTCTTACTCTCTCCTTGCTCTTTCAGTGCTGGCTGGGCCTCACAGGCTAGGCCCGCCTCCGGAGCAGAGCTCCACAGAGGCCCCGCTCCGTCACTTCTTCTCTCTGACTGAACTGAACTTCTCTCTGTCTCTAAGACGATGCCCACCTTTTATACCTCCCTCTAGGTGCACCCAGGAACTGCCCTCTCCCTCCTATGCACTACAGGGTCCCCCCTTCCTTGGTGTTCCCCTCCCCCCACTCCAGCCAGGGACAGGGACTGTCGTGCTCTACTTGGAGCATATCGGTCGCCCTGCCCTCTCCGGAAATGTGGTGTAATGTATGCAGGTGTCAGGGTCCTGATCCACACTCCATCCTTACCTGGAAGTGAGATATCGCACATCTGGATGAGATGCAATACCTCTGTAGCGACCGAGCCCTCGGAGTGCTACATTCCCCCCCGGCAAACCACAGCACGTCCGCGGGCTGGAACAGAGCAAAGACAATGCAAATTAGGACATGCAAAAGTTTTTTAAAACTGTCAACTGCATATCACTTCCCTTTATGGGAAACATTTTCTCTTTTCAACATTATAAGTGCACTTTTAATATCACAGGAACTCTTTTATCAAACATCATGTAAAGCATCATATAAAGCATTTCGGTATATAAAACTTTTCATATAAAACATTTTCAAGTGGACTCTCTTGTACTGGCCGCGGTGCAACTTGCGACCAGGTGTCCATTTTTCAATAAGGTGCAAACTTGGCAAAACTTTTGAACATGAGGGACCGTTCGTAAACCCTCAACGAAGGCCCTGGGGTGGCTGCAGGGCGTAGCTGATCCAGATGCTGGACCTTGTCTTCGGCCACCTCTAACAGGTTTTTGTTCTGAGGTCAGTTGTTGTAGTTCCTTATAAAACCAGTAGGGGGCACTTTAAGAAGTGCAATTATTTACAAAGTTGACCGCTCCCAGTCCTCGGCCGGATAGTTCACAAAAGTTAGCTGCTCCCAGTCCTCAGCCGGATACTCACAGACCCTTTTCAGGTAACTTTTTTGACAGACATTCAAACGTTCACAACAACCCTTAACCGGTAAACTTTTCTGTAATCCGGAAAACAGCGTGTCAAACTTCTCATACTCCGGAAGACAGCATGTCCTTTAATTTTTTTTTTCACCCAGGCGGGTAACTATTTACAATAGGTTGTCGCCCATTAGTAGCGATGTCCTTGTAGACTCTCCTCCTTCTCGCCATACTCTTCAAACCCGTCCGGGTCCTCTGGATAGCAGTGCTCATGGTAGTGCTCTTCCTCCACCCTCTGGACATTGAGGGCATACCACCCTCGCAGGCCTCGATGCCGGGTGTAGGACACCAAGTCCCCCGGATACAGATACCGTCCCTAGTGACCCTCAGGCAGGTGGCTCTCCATGTCCCTCCTATTAACAAAGAGGTCCGTGTCTGTAGTAGGGTCCCGGATGAACCCCCACCCTTTCTCTTGGTGGAACTTTACCACGGTCCCAGCAATTTTAGGACCGCGTGCAGCTTTGGGGTTTCGGCGGGTCCGCATCTTCTCCTCGGCGCTCCGGGCCTGCAGCTGCTCCCTCTTCTGGCGCCGCGCCCGCTCCTCCTTCTCAAGCTGCCTGATTTCCCGCTCGCAGAACTCCCGCTTGCGAGCTGCGGCCGCCCGTGTCTCCTGCGAAAACCCATCAGATCCTCCCTGGTCTGGTCCCACTCGATCTGGCCCTCTTCCTCCGGGAGCTGGGGGATGGCGACTGGCTGTGGTACGGGCAGGAGCGGAGCAAGCGGGGCCTCGGCCTCTGTAGACAGGTTCTTCCGCTGACGAGGGTGAACCCATCCATCTGGTACGGGGGCCGGCTCTCCATCAGGCATTATCTCTTTAAATAAATCATGCCAAAAATCTCGTATCAGAAAAATGCTCCCACTCCATTTCTACTGCACTCATCCCCTAATAACGTGCTGAGGAAATATATATATTCCTTTGGTATGAATTAAATCACCTTACTCGAAAATATATAAGGTGCAAATAGAAGAAAGTTTTTCTCTTTCTTTTTTTCTATAATGAAAATTTATCTAAATATAGTTTTATTGGATATACAAATATATACCGTATTTTTCGGACTATAAGACGCACCTAGGTTTTAGAGGAGGGAAATAAAAAAAATAAAAATTTAAGCAAAAAATGTGGTCATGATTAGTGTTGAGCCACCCCCGTAGTGTTCGGGTTCGGTTCGGTTCGTCGAACACCGAGATGTTCGAGGAACTGTTCGTCGAACTGTTCCTCGAACACCTTAGAACACCGTCGAACACCGTTAAAACCAATGGCAGGCAAACAAAAACACATAGGAACACATAGAAAACACCTTCAAAGGTGTCCAAAAGCTCACAAACTGCTCAGAAGACGCTTTCTTTAAAAAAGCCGGCCGGCAATTCAGCAGCGGCATACACCGGTACCCGACAATTTAGACATGAAGGAATAGAGCATCACACATAGATTAGATAGATAGAAACATGTCAGTCACATATATATGAAGTACAGTGACAGTGTTGCTTACTGTACTTGTCATTTAGTGTAAAGGATTTATTAAAAAATATAATAGTGTTTTCATGCACCGTCTCTTTAAAAAAGCCGGCCGGCAATTCAGCAGCGGTACCCGACAATTTATAACAGACAGAATAGAGCTTCACACATAGATTAGATAGATAGAAACTTGTCAGTCACATATATATGAAGTACTGTGACAGTGTTGCTTACTGTACTTGTCATTTACTGCAAAGGATTTATTAAAAAAAATAATAGTGTTTTCATGCACCGTCTCATCTGTACCCGACAATTTAGAATAGAAGGAATAGAGAATCACACATAGATTAGATAGATAGAAACATGTCAGCCACATATATACGAAGTACAGTGACAGTGTTGCTTACTGTAATTGTCATTTAGTGTAAAGGATTTATCAAAAAATATAATAGTGTTTTCATGCACCGTCTCTTTAAAAAAGCCGGCCGGCAATTCAGCATCTGTACCCGACAATTTATAACAGACAGAATAGAGCTTCACACATAGATTAGATAGATAGAAACATGTCAGTCACATATATAATAAGTACAGTGATAGTGTTGGTTACTGTACTTGTCATTTAGTATTAAAATAAAGGATTTATTATTAAAAAAAATTGGCGTGGGGTTCCCCGTAATTTTAGTCTCTAGCGGAGGTTAAGCAGACAGCTGGGGCAGATGTTTGAAGCCTGGGAAGGGGGTAATACCCACGGAGCTTCCCAGGCTACTAATATCAGCCCCCAGCTGAATACCTAGCCTTTACTAGCTATTAAAATGGAGGACCCCCCCCCCAAAAAATGACGTGGGGTCCCCCCTAATTTAATAGCTAGCAAAGGCTAGGCAGACAGCTGGGGGCTGATATTAAAAG
This sequence comes from Phyllobates terribilis, assembly GCF_046119375.1. Taxonomy (NCBI): domain Eukaryota; kingdom Metazoa; phylum Chordata; class Amphibia; order Anura; family Dendrobatidae; genus Phyllobates; species Phyllobates terribilis. Next base: position 42,345 of record NW_027365759.1, on the reverse strand, counting down.
CCCAGGAAGGGAGCCATGAATATTGGCCCCCTCCCAGGCTAGAAACACCAGCCGTCAGCCGCCCCAGAAATGGCGCATCCATAGGATGCGCCAATTCTGGCACTTAGCCTCGCTCTTCCACGCTGCCCTGGTGCGGTGGCAGGGGGTAATAGGGTTGGGGTTGATGTCAGCTTATAATGCCAGCTGACATCAAGCCCAGGTTAGTAATGGAGAGGCGTCTATAAGACACCCCCATTACTAACCCCATAGTCAAAGTTAAAAAAAAAACACAAACACCCAGAATAAAGTCCTTTAATTGAAATAAAGACACAATTCTTTATTGTTCTAAATTAAACCATACTTACCATCACGCCCATTCCAGCTGAAGCCAACGATCTCCTGCAATAAAAGAAAAATAATAAAGCAACCTCATCCTTACCTTTCCATGGTTCCCACGACAGCTTCAGCTCTGCTACATCGAGATGACAGGCTGGAGCGCAGCAGAACGCTGCCATCCAGCCTGTCATCCCGCGGACACTGAGAAGCGCAGGCATGCTTGCGCTCCTCAGTGTCTGACTGTGACGGCATCCAGATGAGCCGACAATGAACTCGGCTCACCTCATGTACGTCACTGACAGCGTGGGAAAATTCTCCTGCACTCAGCGCTTCAGCGTGAGAATTTTCCCACGCTGTCAGTGACGTGCATGAGGTGAGCTGAGTTCATTGGACATGAACTCTGCTCATCTGGATGACGTCACAGAGAGACACTGGGGAGCGCAAGCATGCCTGCTCTTCTCAGTGTCTGCGGGATGACAGGCTGGATGTCAGCGTTCTGCTGCGGTCCAGCCTGTCATCTCGATGTAGCAGAGCTGAAGCTGTCGTGGGAACCATGGAAAGGTAAGGATGATGTTGCTTTATTATTTTACTTTTATTGCAGGAGATCATTGGCTTCAGCTGGAATGGGCGTGATGGTAAGTATGGTTTAATTTAGAACAATAAAGAATTGTGTGTTTATTTCAATTAAAGGACTTTTTTCTGGGTGTTTGTGTTTTTTTTAAATACTTTACTAGAAATTCATGGTGGTCATGTCTAATATTGGCGTGACCCCATGAATTTCGGGCTTAGGGCCAGCTGATAATGCCAAGCTGGCCTTAACCCCTTTATTACCCAGTGAGCCACCGCACCAGGGCCCTGGATGAGTTGGGTACAGCGCCAGAAGATGGCGCTTCTATGAACGCGCCATTTTCCGGGGCGGCTGCGGACTGCAATTTGCAGCGGGTGGGGCCCAGAAAGCTTGGGCCTCCCTGCGCTGCAGATTCCAGCCCCCAGCTGCCTAGTTGTACCTGGCTGGACACAAAAATAGGGCGAAGCTCCACGTATTTTTTTTTTAAATTCATGAAATTCATGGAATAATTAAGAAAAAAAGGGCTTCCCTATATTGTTGTGTCCGGCTAGGTACAAATAGGCAGCTGGTGGTTGGGAGCAGCCCGTTCCTGCCTGCTGTACCTGACTGGACACAAATATAGGGCGAAGCCCCACATCAATTTTTTTTTCATTATTTCATGAATTTCCTGAAATAATTTAAAAAAAATTGACGTGGGGCTTCGCCCTATATTTGTGTCCAGTCAGGTACAGCAGGCAGGAACGGGCTGCCCCCAACCACCAGCTGCCTATTTGTACCTGGCCAGACACAACAATATAGGGAAGCCCTTTTTTAAAAAAATTATTTCATGAAATAATTAAAAAAAAATTGATGTGGGGCTTCGCACTATATTTGTGTCCAGCCAGGTACAGCAGGCAGGGACGGGCTGCCCCCAACCACCAGCTGCCTATTTGTTCCTGGTTGGACACAACAATATAGGGAAGCCCTTTTTTTCTTAATTATTCCATGAATTTCATGAAATAATTTAAAAAAAAAATGCGTGGGGCTTCGCCCTATTTTTGTGCCCAGCCAGGTACAACTAGGCAGCTGGGGGCTGGAATCCGCAGCGCAGGGAGGCCCAAGCTTTCTGGGCCCCACCCGCTGCAAATTGCAGTCCGCAGCCGCCCCAGAAAATGGCGCATTCATAGAAGCGCCATCTTCTGGCGCTGTACCCAACTCATCCAGGGCCCTGGTGCGGTGGCTCACTGGGTAATAAAGGGGTTAAGGCCAGCTTGGCATTATCAGCTGGCCCTAAGCCCGAAATTCATGGGGTCACGCCAATATTAGACATGACCACCATGAATTTCTAGTAAAGTATTTAAAAAAACACAACACCCAGAATAAAGTCCTTTAATTGAAATAAACACACAATTCTTTATTGTTCTAAATTAAACCATACTTACCGTCACGCCCATTCCAGCTGAAGCCAATGTCTTCTGCAATAAAAGTAAAATAATTAAGCAACCTCATCCTTACCTTTCCATGGTTCCCACGACAGCTTCAGCTCTGCTACATCGAGATGACAGGCTGGACCGCAGCAGAAAGCTGCCATCCAGCCTGTCATCCCGCGGACACTGAGAAGCGCAGGCATGCTTGCGCTCCTCAGTGTCTCGCTGTGACGACATAAAGATGATCCGAGGTCATGTCCAATGAACTCGGCTCACCTCATGCACGTCACTGACAGCGTGGGAGAATGCAGCTTTGGAGCTGCCGCTGCAGGGCAGACCGCTGAGGCCGGTGGAAGGATGGTGCAGCGGGGATGGTATAACCCCCAACGGGAGGGGTATGGCCTCAGGGCAGCAGGTGTAGATGATGGAGGTTGTGATGGTGCGGTAAGGAGGCACAGAGACGTGGGATGCAGTTTCAGGGTTTTTACTCACTGGTGTTGCTTCGGTCACTCCGGCCTTGAGTGACCACCCGAGCCGTGCTGCGTCCACCAGGTGTGGGACTCGGCTAACCCCCAGGCAATTCCGGAACGTGGTCCTGAGCTCCCCTCTCTCTCTCTCTCTCTCCGGCCATCCCCACCAGGGATCCACCTTTGTCCGGTTCCCTTGGGCCTCTATATGGTAAAACCTTTTAAGGCTTTCCTGACCCTACTCGTGGTGTACCTTCCTGGTGAATGTGGTGAGGGTCGTGGCAAAACTTGACCACGACCTCCGGTTCCTGATTAAGGATGTTTTGCCTCCGTCAGTTTGGGATCCGGTGCCCTCTTCTGCCAACCCTTCACCCTTTTTAGCTCACTCGTGGGATCTCAGGGTTCCCTCTTGGTCTTATGCCTCTGGGCCTTTCTTCCTCTTCCTCTCTGCTTCAGGCCTGGCCCTGGAGCTGGGCCCAGCCGGAGCCACAGCTCCCTGTCAGCCCTCCTGGCTGAACTCCTCCTCAGCACTCTCCTGACAGACTGACCCTATCTCTAGATGGTGCCCACCATATATACTCCCTCTATGTGTGAGCCCAGGTGACTAGCACCCAATGGGCTCCTACCTCTATGCCCAGAGCCCCTCCCCTATCTGCCCCTACACTACTGGGATGTTCCACCCCCCCTCCCACTCCAGCCAGGGACAGACACTGTCGTACCTGCACATTCACCTAGTGGGAGTACCATTGATCTGTCCCCCGGAAATGGGATGAGTGTAGTGCATGCAGCTAGCTGAGCTCAGTCCCACACTCCATCCTTACCCGGGAGTGGAATACCACACCTCAGGTTTGAGGTGCAATACCCCTGTAGCAGCCGAGTCCTCAGGGTGCTACATTCCCCCCTGGTAAACCACAGCACGTCCTCGGGCTGTAAAAGAGTAAAACAATATAAAACATACAAAAATTTTAAAGTGCACTTACATATAAATCACATTAACTTTCAATATAAAACTCTTGCATATAAAACATTCTCATATAACACACACTCTTGATCTTCTGGCCACGGTGCAATTGATGACCAGGTAAAAGTGCAACAGTCACAAAAACAGTTCCTTATAAAACCGTTAGGGGGCGCCTTAGGAAGCGCAACTATTTACAGGGTGGCCGCTCTCAGTCCTCGGCCAGTGGGGATAAGGGATGGCTGCTCACAGTCCTCAGCCTGGTTAGGGATAGGGACACACGGGAACTATTCACTAGTCCCAACGGGGACCATATTTTAATTAGCAGCAGTTCTTGTACCCTCACGGGTAACTATTTACAGTTCCACTTTACCGTACTTCAGTAACGGCGTCCTCCTGCTCCTTCCCGCGGGTAGTCTTCAAACCCGTCCGGGTCCTCTTGTTCCTCCTCGCACTGTAGCTCTTCCTCGGTCAGTCGGTGCACATGAAGAGCATATGGTCCCTTAGCACACTGATGCCGGGTGAAGGTGACCTCGTCACCCGGGTAAAGGTCACGTCCTCTGTGTCCCTCCGGCAGATGACTCTCGACATCTCTGCGGGTGACAAAGACATCGCCGGGGGTTCTGTGATCCCGGATAAAGCCCCAACCGTGCTCCAGTTGGAACTTGATTATGGTCCCGGTGGCGCGGGGACCGTGGGCTGCACGGGGGTTTCGCCGGGTCCGACGTTTCTGCTCCGCACTCTGAACTTGCAGCCGCTCCTCGCGGACCCGCCTCTCTCGCCGTTCCCTGTCGAAGACCTCCAGTTGTTGCCGGCAGCACTCCGCACGCTGGGCTGCGGCCGCCCGGGTCTCTTGGGTGAACCCGATGAGGTTTTCTCCAGTGGGGTCCCATGCGAACTGCGCCTCCTCCAACGGGAGTGGGGTGATCTTGGCGGGCGCCGGAGCCGGAATCAGGGGCTCACACAGAGGCCATTCCTTCTGGAGTCGGGGAGTGGTGTACTCCGGAGGCCACACAAAGGGCTGCCCATCCGGGCAAGTATGCTGGGCGAACAAGTCTTCACCCAAGGGTAGCACTCTGGAGGTCGAGGGCGCGGTGGTGGCAGCGGCGCCCGGATTCACCAGGCCTTGCGACCAGGCCGGCGGCACCCTGAAGATGAAGGGCGCTTTGGAGACTGCGGCGCCCGGGGGTACTCGGCCCTGCGACCAGGCCGGTGGCGTTTCCTGCTTGGCCACGCTCTGGATTGAGGCGCGTGACGTCACAGAGGGCGCGGCCGCGGCTCCTGCCGCTTGAGGCCTAGTTTGGAGCGGTGACGGTGCAGCAACGGGCTCGGTAAGGGGGATTTCGGGCTCTGCGACGGGGAGCTGGGGCAGGCTTACAGCTACTAGGCTTGGGGTGGTGACGTCCCCTTTACCTGCTTCCATCTCTTCAGCTCCTTCCACGGCGTCGTCTCCGGCCTTCGTCCCTCCTGCACCATCTTCAGGGGCAGGCGTGCTCCTCGTTGCGGGTGGCGGCCTTTGCTGGCGGGTTCCAGCTTGCAGGGCCATTTCTCTGCTCCACTCGGCCAGCACTTCTTGCTGCACTCGGGCCATCTTCCGAGCCAAGCCCTCCAGTGCGGTCTGTGCATGCTCCCGATCTCGGGGGAGCTGTGCCAGAATCTCCACCAGGCCTTCTGGGGTGGCGGCCTGCAACAGGCTCCTGACCACAGGGTCGGTGCTGCCTGACTCTCCCTCCATCTCCGGGTGCGATCTCTCCAGACTCCTCCAGGCTGCACCCATCCTCACTCTTTTGTTCTTGATCCGCCCACACTGAGGGTGGTCCCGGGGCAACTTGGTGATTGTCAGTTCCAGGGGCAGTCCCCCCACGCTGATGGACATCTCTATCATTGCAGTCTCTGCTGGTGGGGGCGGTCTTTGCTTTTGGCGCTCTTCTGGGACCAGGCCCACGATGGGAGGTAGTCTCTTGCCACCCTCTGGCACGCCCATAATGGCGTCCGCTCTGCCAGGGCGGGAAATCTTCTCAGATGGCGGGAACCGTCTCCCAATGGCGGGAAACTCTGTGGATGGCGGGAAAAGACTGCAGATGGCGGGCAAACGGCGGGAAACGATCCGAGATGGCGTCCGATGGCGGGGACCCTCCGGAACCGGCGGGAGACTTCTTCTTACGGTACAGATAAACTTTTCTTCAGGCACGCAGTACCCGGTGGTGGCGGGCACGTGATCCTGCCGACTACGCCAAAGTTGACGCGCCCCTGGGCCTTCTGTGTCGTGCGGCATCGCGCGCACGGGGGCTTAACCGGAGCCGGATCAGATGGGGGTAGTAGTCTCGTGGCGGTGACCCGGTCCGTGCCCAGGGAGTCAAACTAAGTGGCGAGTCTATTAGCAGTAGATGTTGGATGACTACGCCACCCGTTGAATGCAGCTTTGGAGCTGCCGCTGCAGGGCAGACCGCTGAGGCCGGTGGAAGGATGGTGCAGCGGGGATGGTATAACCCCCAACGGGAGGGGTATGGCCTCAGGGCAGCAGGTGTAGATGATGGAGGTTGTGATGGTGCGGTAAGGAGGCACAGAGACGTGGGATGCAGTTTCAGGGTTTTTACTCACTGGTGTTGCTTCGGTCACTCCGGCCTTGAGTGACCACCCGAGCCGTGCTGCGTCCACCAGGTGTGGGACTCGGCTAACCCCCAGGCAATTCCGGAACATGGTCCTGAGCTCCCCTCTCTCTCTCTCCGGCCATCCCCACCAGGGATCCACCTTTGTCCGGTTCCCTTGGGCCTCTATATGGTAAAACCTTTTAAGGCTTTCCTGACCCTACTCGTGGTGTACCTTCCTGGTGAATGTGGTGAGGGTCGTGGCAAAACTTGACCACGACCTCCGGTTCCTGATTAAGGATGTTTTGCCTCCGTCAATTTGGGATCCGGTGCCCTCTTCTGCCAACCCTTCACCCTTTTTAGCTCACTCGTGGGATCTCAGGGTTCCCTCTTGGTCTTATGCCTCTGGGCCTTTCTTCCTCTTCCTCTCTGCTTCAGGCCTGGCCCTGGAGCTGGGCCCAGCCGGAGCCACAGCTCCCTGTCAGCCCTCCTGGCTGAACTCCTCCTCAGCACTCTCCTGACAGACTGACCCTATCTCTAGATGGTGCCCACCATATATACTCCCTCTATGTGTGAGCCCAGGTGACTAGCACCCAATGGGCTCCTACCTCTATGCCCAGAGCCCCTCCCCTATCTGCCCCTACAGTACTGGGATGTTCCACCCCCCCTCCCACTCCAGCCAGGGACAGACACTGTCGTACCTGCACATTCACCTAGTGGAAGTACCATTGATCTGTCCCCCGGAAATGGGATGAGTGTAGTGCATGCAGCTAGCTGAGCTCAGTCCCACACTCCATCCTTACCCGGGAGTGGAATACCACACCTCAGGTTTGAGGTGCAATACCCCTGTAGCAGCCGAGTCCTCAGGGTGCTACATTTACACCGTGCGCGATCTCTCCTGAGCTGTCACAGCGCGAAGACGCGGGCGATGCTGGAGTCCGGATCAGCATCAGGTGAGAAGTGAGGTGAGTATTTGATTTTTTTTTTTTTTTATGTATGGGGGCATGGGGCATTACATGGTGGGGGAGAGTGGGTGTGACACCCTGCATGGGGCATTATATGGGGGGGGGTGACATCCTGCATGGTGCATTATATAGGAGGGGGTGACATCCTGCATGGGGCATTATATGGAGGGAGAGGTGACATCCTGCATGGGGCATTATAAGGGAGGGGGGTGTGACATACTGCATGGGGCATTATATGGGGGGGGGTTGTGTGACATACTGCATGGGGCATTATATGGGTTGTGACATACTGCATGGGGCATTATAAGAGGGGAAGGGGGGAAGTGACGTCCTGCATGGGCCATTGTAAGGGAGGGGGTGACATCCTGGATGGGGCATTATAAGAGGGGAAGGGGTGAATTGACATCCTGCATGGGGCATTATATGGGGGAGGGGGGAATTGACATCCTGCATGGGGGAATTATATGGGGGTGGGGGTGTGTGACATCCTGCATGGGGCATTATAAGAGGGGAAGGGGGAAGTGACATCCTGCATGGGGCATTATAAGAGGGGAAGGGGGGAAGTGACATCCTGCATGGGGCATTATAAGGGAGGGGGGGTGACATCCTGCATGGGGCATTATAAGAGGGGGAGGGGGGAATTGACATCCTGCATGGGGCATTATATGGGGGGGAGAGGTGACATCCTGCATGGGGCATTTTATGGGGGGTAGAGGTGACATCCTGCATAGGGCATTAAAAGGGGGGTGTCATCCTGCATGGGGCATTATAAAGGGGAAACAGCCTGCATGGAGCGTTACATGGGGGCCAATATTCTGTATGGAGTGTTATATGAGGGTCAGTATTCTGTATGGAGCGTTATATGGGGGACAGTATCCTGTATGGAGCGTTATATGGGGACCAGTATCCTGTATGGAGCATTATAAGGGGGTCAGTATCCTGTATGGAGCATTATATGGTGCCCATAATACTGTATGGAGGACTATACTGTCCAGTCTGCACTGTGCGCTGTGAGGATTCACCGGTTTCTGAGCTATTGTAGAATTTACAATAGATATCGCTCGTGTAATGGGGCATTATAAGGGGGGAACAGCCTGCATGGAGCTTTATATGGGGGCCAGTATTCTGTATGGAGCGTTATATGGGGGTCAGTATTCTGTATGGAGCGTTATATGGGGTTATATGGGGGACAGTATTCTGTATGGAGCGTTATATGGGGGCCAGTATTCTGTATGCAGTGTTATATGGGGACAGTATCCTGTATGGAGCATTATAAGGGGGTCAGTATCCTGTATGGAGCATTATATGGTGCCCATAATACTGTATGGAGGACTATACTGTCCGGTCTGCACTGTGCGCTGTGAGGATTCGCCGGTTTCTGAGTTATTGTAGAATTTACAATAGATATCGCTCATGTAATGTAGTAAGTGAAACCCTTGGCCTTGTACTATATATATATATATATTTATCTGTGCATCATGAATCATGGTATGTGTTAAAGGGGCCCACTGAAACTCTGTCGCCCAGGGCCCACAAAAACCTGGAGCCGGCCCTGGGGGTAAGTATAACAAGTTTTATTTTTTTTAAATACAATTAATTAACTAGTAGTGGGGGGAATCAGAGATGCACGGGGGGATGAGAGATGCACAGGGGGGGGCTCTTCATGCCCCCTATGAAGGGCAGGGAGGGGGCCCAAACAAAATTCTTGCACAGGGGCCCACTACAGTCTGTGTCCGCCCCTGACCGTTTATGTTATTCTCACCAGCTGTGTGTAATCTATTCAATCAATCAGAGTGTTTGCGACACATGCGTTAGTTACTTAGATGCCCAATGAGTTTATTCATGAGTTTAGATTCTCTTATTTAACTCCGGTGTATTGGCACGCCCCCTCTAAACTCCGCCACCACTATATGGGGATTTTCAACAGAGAGTACGCATGCGCGCGTGAACGGGCCCGGGTGACTTCCGGTCCTGCGCAATAGACACTGCATGCGTTCCACCGCATGCGTGTCAAGCGCAGTGATTCCAGAAGTCCCTTTTGCTCATTGGGCATCTAAGTAACTAACGCATGCGCCGCAACAGCTCTGATTGATTGAATAGATTACACATAGCAGGTGAGAATAGCATATAAACGGTACATCATAAACATCTACTAATGCCCCCTATTGAAGAAGCCCAAGGCGAAACGGCGTCGTCGGGGTAGATTACAGTCTCATCCGCAAGAGTCAGACATTTAAATCATCATGCCTCTTATATGTGAACTATAACTGATTTTATCTCCACAAGCACAGCACTTTATCATGAGATGATCAACTACTGCTAGTTCTATTTCCCCATGCTAGTTTTCGGCATTACTTTGTCTGAAAAAATACTTTAATCATGAAATGGCTTACTTGCTGTTAGTTTTATTTCTTTCTGATATCACCTTGTTTGAAAATATTAATACTTATATATTTGTATATCCAATAAAACTATATTTAGATACATTTTCATTATTGAAAAAAAGAAAGAGAAAAACTTTCTTGTATTTGCACCTTATATATTTTCTTGTAAGGTGATTTCATTCATACCAAAGGAATATATATATTTCCTCAGCACGTTATTAGGGGATGAGTGCAATAGAAATGGAGTGGGAGCATTTTTCTGATATGAGTTTTTTGGCATGATTTATTTAAAGAGATAATGCACTATGCTAATAGAAGTTGGTGACTGGGATCGGACTTTATGATTTTGAAAGTACCTGTTTTTTTATATTTAATGAAAATTAATTTTAACAAATTATTGGAAATAAAGATGAATTCATTTTAAATAATTGTATTTAAATCTTCCTTAAAACTGAGCTGATTTGGCTTACATTGTGGAATGTCTGACTAAGATACTGGTTTCCTGTGAATTCCCTGATAAGAAAGTTTTACGTTGGGCCAAGGGAAGTGTGTTTATTACTGATAGTCTATTTCGGTTTCCTGTTCAGTTGTATGTATCAATTGTATTTCTGTTTTGTCTAGCTAATAAATGTGGTGAGTCTTTGTTGCCACACCAGAAGACTCAACCTGCTGACCATGCATGTCGCATGTATTTAGTTTCTCTCCCTTCATCGATCAAGTATTTTAATTTGAATCTCACTGGCAATGTGAAGACCCTTTGCTGTCTATTCCAAAGTTCTCCTTAAAATAAAGAGGGTCTCCATAACAGTACACTGGCAAATTAAGTACATCATTAGAAAAAAGTATAAAAGAATGTACATTAGATCATTGCAAAAATTGAGACCATTGGGAATGCGAGAGTTAAGTTTAAGAATCCATGAGGCTTCTCTGGCTAAGAGAAGCTTGCCTCTATCTCCTCCACGTATTTGTCTTTGCACCTTATCTATACCAATAACCTTAAGGCCATGTGCCCACGTAGCGTTTTTGTAGTGTTTTTGCAGCGTTTTTATGGCCGCGAAAACGCCACGAAAATGCTTGTAAAACCATCTGCAATGCAAAGTGTAACATCCCTGGCGGCGTGCTTGCATAGTGCACCACCTCCCACTATTCAAGACCGCAATCTTACCTGTCAGTCCAGCCAGCAAACCTTGCTCCAGTTCATGCTGTGTGCATGTCTCTTCTCTGCTTAGGGCAGCGGCCCGGTTACTTCCTGATTCTTATAGCTGCTGTGGGTGCACTCCTAATGCGTCCCCAGCCTACTGCTGTGAGTCACTGGATATTTAAACCCCCTCCACCCAGAAGGAGGTGCCTGAGCAACACCTTCACTCAGTTTGTCTTTGCAACTGAATTGCCAGGTCCTGTCCTGTTATCTCTGACTTCTAGTCTGTTTCCGCCGCTCTGGGGGCTGTATACCCAGGCCTGTTACCTGTGACTTCTAGTCTGTTTCCGCCACTCTGGGGGCTGTATACCCAGGCTCGTTCTTGTATCTCATTGCAGTAGCAGTTCCTGTCTGAACTGTATCCTAGCCTGTTACCTGTTTGTATCTATGTCCGTACCTTCCCTTTTCCTGCAGTATCTGAACCTGCACCTAACTCCAACTCGTTGTCTCTGTATTTCTGTTTGTGAGTTTTGTGTCCACTCACTACTTCACAGTAAGTACCTTGTGTGTATCTGGTTCTGCTTGTCCCTTTTCCCTTCCTCTGTATCTTCTTCCTGTGTTCTAGCCATCTTCCTGTATTTTCCAGTGTGTTCCTGTTAGAACCCTCCTGTTAGTTTTTTCTATCTTGTGTTTTGCGGTCACGCGACCATCTGCCTATATATTCCAGCTCCGCCCTTCTGGCTTTGCTGGACTTCAGTGTTGTTTGACTGTCTCTCTAGCCAGGTGCTTCGGTGCCTGTCTCTGTCTAGTTCGCTTGGTCCTCTGGGACCTCTAGTACATTTTGTCTGTTTGTCTTTTGTGCTCTGCACCTACTTCTGTTTAGGAGGTGTCCCATTTTTGTCCCAGTCCTTAGTTCTTTTAGGAACCCCTCCCTTAACTCTATAGGTCTTCATTCAGACTAGCCGAGGACTAAGGCGGGTCTGTTCACAAGGAACAGGCAGCCCGTTACATCGTAGGGATTCAGCTTAGTCTTACTGTAGGGACAGCTTTCCCCTATCTTTCCTTAGTTCTGTTGCAGATCATAACAGTAAGTCCAGCCCAAAAAAAAAAACTAAAAGGAAATAAATTCGGAGATCAGTATGGTTTCCGTCCAGGAGTTGGCTCAATGCATGCAGGGATTGTCTCTGGAGGTGGCCGAGCTTCAGCAACACGTGAGTAGCTGTCCTGGAGCGCATTTTGTTGAACCCAAGGTAGGACTGCCTGCTTTTTTTTTATGGTAAACAGCAAGATTTTTTTTCCTTTAAAAATGCTTGTTTGTTATATTTTCATTTGAGACCAAGATCCTCTGGGAATGAATCACAGCGCATTGGTTTTATTATGTCACTTTTGCACAAAGAACCACAGGGTTGGGCATTTTCTCTCCAGCCTAATAATCCGTGTTTAAGTTCTGTTGAAGAATTTTTTTCTGCTATGGGACTATTATATGACGATCCTGATTGAATCTCATCTGCTGAATCAGAACTTAGACGTTTGAATCAGGGGTCAGATGATGTTGAAAATTATTGCACACACTTCAGGAGATGGGCTTCAGAAGTTAAATGGAATGATTCTGGGCTAAGATGTTTATTTCTTGCTGGTCTGAGTGAAAGGGTTAAGGATTTGCTAGTTGCATTCCCTGCACTTGAGACTCTGCAGGAAGCTATGCAGTTAGCTGTTCGTGTGGACAGGAGACTGAAGTCCAGGGTTAATGATGTAAAAACTCCTGTAACTTCAGGTCCTAGTTCCCAGAAAATCTGCTCTGACAGCGGAGAACCAATGGAGGTTCCTAGTTCTCCTTGGACGCATCTCACTATGGATTTTATTACTGATCTTCCTGTGTCCGAGGGTTTTACTGTCATTTGGGTGGTCGTGGACCGTTTTAGTAAGATGTGTCATTTGGTTCCATTCATTAAGTTGCCCTGCACCAAGACACTCGCTAAGGCGTTTGTTAAGGAGATTGTCAAGCTCCATGGCGTTCCCACGGATATTGTTTCTGGTAGAGGACCTCAGTTTGTGGCTCGCTTTTGGCATGCTTTTTGTGACAGGTTGGGAGTCCATTTGTCATTTTTGCCTGGTTATCATCCTGAGTCTAATGGACAGACTGAAAGAAATAACCAGGATGTTGAGGAGTTTTTGCGTTGTTTTGTGACGGACAGTCAATAGGTGTGGTCTGAGTTTCTGCCTCTCGCAGAATTTTCTCTTAACAATCATACATCCTCCTCTGCTGGGTGTTCTGCTTTTTTTTGTTGTACTGGGAGACATCCGTCTTTTGGTTCGTTCTCCAAATTGGGGTCGGCAGTGCCGGAGGAGGAGAATTTTTCCGGTGATTTGGAGAGAGTTTGGACTAATGTACGTTGTAACCTTCAAGAGGCTAGCAAAAAGTCCAAGAAGTATTTTGACAGGAAACGTAAAGAGGTTTTGTTTACTGTGGGTGACATGGTTTGGTTGTCCTCGAAGAACCTGCGGTTGAGGATTCCCTCTAAAAAACTGGGTCTTAAGTTTGTGGGTCCGTTTAAAGTGTTTCAGGTTGTTAACCAGTCTGCTGCTAGGTTGGATGTCCCTACTTCCTGGAAGATTAATCCTGTCTTTCATGGTTCCTTGTTGAAAAAGGCTGACGTATCTGATAGGGACGTCACTGTCACAGTTCCTCCTGTGGTGGAAGACGGCGAATATGAAATTTCGCGTATCTTGAATTTTAGATGGCATAGAGGGAGATTACAGTATCTTGTTTCCTGGAAGGGTTTCGGTCCCGAAGACAACTCCTGGGTAAGGACGGATGATGTCTCTGCTCCAAGGCTTGTTAAAGCTTTCCACAGGAGGTTTCCGGATATGCCTGGGCCTGGAGGATCCAGAGGATCCTCATAAAAGAGGGGGTACTGTTAGAACCCTCCTGTTAGTTTTTTCTATCTTGTGTTTTGCGGTCACGTGACCATCTGCCTATATATTCCCGCTCCGCCCTTCTGGCTTTGCTGGACTTCAGTGTTGTTTGACTGTCTCTCTTGCCAGGTGCTTCAGTGCCTATCTCTGTCTAGTTCACTTGGTCCTCTGGGACCTCTAGTACATTTTGTCTGTTTGTCTTTTGTGCTCTGCACCTACTTCTGTTTAGGAGGTGTCCCATTTTTTTCCCAGTCCTTAGTTCTTTTAGGGACCCCTCCCTTAACTCTATAGGTCTTCGTTCAGACTAGCCGAGGACAAAGGCGCGTCTGTTCACAAGGAACAGGCAGCCCGCTACATCGTAGGGATTCAGCTTAGTCTTACTGTAGGGACAGCTTTCCCCTATCTTTCCTTAGTTCTGTTGCAGATCATAACAGTTCCATGTGAACAGAGCCCTGTCCTCTCTGCCTTGTCCACTGCACCTGCGGTTTCGCTCCGCTCTGCTTGCTCACCGCGTCAGCGGTTTCCCTCTGCTCCGTCTTGCCCACCGCTTCGGCGGCTTCTCTCTGCTCTGACTTGCCCACCACTCCGGCGGCTTCTCTCTGCTCTGCCTTGCTCACCGCGCCAGCGCCTTCACTCTGCTCTGCCTTGCCCACTGCTCCGGCGGTTCCGCTCTGCTCTGCCTTGTCCACCGCACCTGCGGTTTCGCTCTGCTCTGGCTTGTCCACCACTCCGGCGGTTCCTCTCTGCTCTGCCTTGTCCACCACTCTGGCGGTTCCTCTCTGCTCTGCCTTGCCCACCGCACCTGCGGTTTTCGCTCCGCTCTGCTTGCTCACCGCACCAGCAGTTCCTCTCTACTCTGTCTTGTCCTCCGCTCCGGCAGTTTCACTTTACTTTGCTTGTCTACCGCATCTGCGGCTCTGTACCTGTCACCCAGTCTGTACTGGACCCTATCCAGCCTGCGCTCCAACCTGCTAGTACATCCCTGTCTGCACTCCAGCCGTGCTTGCCAGTGCCCAACTGTCTGCACTCCAGCCGTGCTTGCCAGTGCCCACCTGTCTGCACTCCAGCCGTGCTTGCCAGTGCCCACCTGTCTGCATACCAGCCGTGCTTGCCAGTGCCCACCTGTCTGCATACCAGCCATGCTTGCCAGTGCCCACCTGTCTGCATACCAGCCGTACTTGCCAATACCCACCTGCCTGTATGCCAGTCTAACCTGCCTGTTCCTGCATTGTGGGTCAACAACTGTGACCGGGGTCTGACCTGGAGTCGCACCTGGTCCCTCTGCTTGGTTCCTCCTTGGTCCACAGAGTCAACTAAGCTGCCGTGCAACCTTGGTCGGATCGGGTTGATACTTAGTTACGCCCCTCCAGGCACTCCTCTGCTCATAGTACAGTGGGATCACTAATCACGCTCACGCTAGTCAGTTCTGGCGCGAGCGTAACACAAAGCAATGTGAATTCGGATGTGCTGTGCACATGATGCGCTAATTAGCGCGCCGAATTCGCATAGCTTTGCAAAACGCAGCATGACCATTTCTACCGCGATTATGCTGCAAATTCGCGGCCATTGAGGAACATTGAAACGCAGCAAACCCGCAGGTATATGTGGATTTGTTGCGTTTCAATTAAATTCAATGGCCGCGAATTTGCAGCGTAATCGCGGTGCGTGTGGTACCCGGGATGAAGAGGAGGCTAAAACTCCTCTTCATCCCGGCTACCACATGGTGAAAAAAAGAAATAAAAAAGTTAAAAATAAAAAAAACCTGTATACTCACCTCTCCAGTCTCCTCCCGGCGGAGATCCTCTCTATTTGGCGTCCCGCGGTATACTGGCAGGACACGCGTTGACTTCATTTAGTCAGCTGATGGTCATGCGGTACGCCGAAGAGAGAGGGTCGCCGCTGGGAGGAGACTGGAGAGGTGAGTATACAGTTTTTTTTTATTTTTAACTTTTTAATTCTTTTTTTTTTTTACTATAGATGCAGCATTTAAAGCATCTAAGATGGTCACACAATATAAATCCATGCCGGTTGCATGGATTTATATTGTGTGACCAACTTGTCAAGCACTTTTCCAAGTGATGCTCAAAATCGCTTGGAAAAGTGCTTGAAAAAACTCATGCGAAAACGCATGTAAAACCGCTGAAAAAACGCTTCTCTCTGGCAGAAAAAACGCATGTAAATCTGCATGCATTTTTTTCTGCCAGAGAGAGGCAAAAACGCTCTGCTACGTGGGGCACATAGCCTAAGTGTGGAAAGATCACCACAGTGAAAATCAGCAAAATGTTTGCTGAGCCCTGACATGGAGCGACTCACTGCATTAGGATTCGGAGTCGCTCCAGCCAGATGCTCTGCGATGCGTTTTTTGCAAGATGTGCACAGTGTTTGATAAATGACATATGTACTAGAGCAATTAATAAAGTGCTTGATATTATATATTTTGCCTGCACTGTCAGTAAATGTCTGGGTCTTAAACATAAATTTGCAAATATTACACTTGGTGCCTCCACATTTATAGGATCCATTAATATGAAGCCATGTGTCTGTCCTTGGGCTTTTGGTGGACAAAAAACTTGGAGATAATAAATAATTTGCACTAGCCGCATGCTCAAAAGACGCATCGCAGAGCATGTTGCTGGAGCGACTCCGAATCCTAATGCAGTGAGTTGCTCCATATCAGGGCTCAGCAAACATTTTGCTGATTTTCACTCTGGTGATCTTTCCACACGTAGGCTATGTGCCCACGATGCAGAAATGCTCAGGATTTTTTCCTGAGCGTTTCTGCATCTCCCTGTCAGAAAAAAAACGCATGCGGATTGTACATGCGTTTTCCTGCCAGGGACATGTGGAACTGGAGCTTTATTCACTGACATTTCCGCATGTGGATTGACAAGCTCTTTCCAAGCGATTAGCATCGCTTGGAAAGTGCTTGTGACAGCTAGGTCACACTATATAAATCCATGCAAACTGCATGGATTTATATAGTGTGACCCGAGAGAGTGGTTAAAAATAAAAAAATAAATATATACTTACCATCCGATGGCCCGCGCTGGCTTGCTTCGCCTGGTGCCGGCAGCGGTGGATTGAAAGACCTGCCGATGTCAGCATCGCGTGACCCGTCACATGACTCTGATGTCAGCGCAGGTCCTTCAATCCACTGCAAAGTGCCGGGAAGCAAGTAAGAGCGCAGCGCGGGCCGCCGGAAGGTAAATATACATTTATTTTTTATTTTATTCTTTTTTTACCGCTTTTTTAATGGTACCTGGGTGTGGATGAGACTCTCCTCTCCTCTACACCCGGGTACCATCCACACATTAGAACGCGCCAATTACGCAAGTATAGATTCAGTCTTGCAGAATTGGCGCGTTCTAATGCAAGTCAATGGCGGCAAAAACGCAGCGCTTCCACAAAATAATTGGTAGTGCTGCGTTTTTTTCCGCAATGATAATCTGCAGCGGAAATTTCCGCAGCATGTGCACAGCACATGCGGATTATCATTGGGGAACATTGCTTCCTTTCTACCATGCGTTTTTAATGCGTTTCCGCATCCTAGTCACAAAGATGGTGAGACCAGTCTCGTTCCCTCTAATGGACAGAAGAGGTAGTCTTCTTGAAGAGAAGTCTTGGGAATCCATTGTGAAGGATCGGCCTCCAACTTCTCTGCAGAAAATCCTTGCAGGCTTGCAGAAGAGGGCGCATAAGGGGTGAGGGGGCTACTGTAACATCCCAGGTGGCGTGCTGGCATGGCTTACCATCAAGACCACCAACTTACCTACCAGTCCAGGTTGTGCACTGTGCTTCACTGCTTGCTGTGTGCATGTCTCTTGTTTGCTGGCTTAGGGTGGCGGCGCTGGCACTTCCTGATTCTTAAAGTTACAGTGTGCGCAGTCCTAATGCGTCCCCAGCCTATTGCTGTGAGTCACTGGATGCTTAAACCTCTTCCACCCAGTAGGAGGTGCCTGTGCAACACTTTCAGTGTGTTCTGTGCAATTGAGTTGCAAGGTCCTGTCCTGTATCTTGTCTGTTTCCACCACCCTGGGGGCTGAGTACCCAGGCTCGTTCCTTTATCTCGTTCCAGTGTCAGTTCCTGTCTGAACTGTGTCCTAGCCCATTACCTGTTTGTCTTTATGTCTGATCCTTCCCTTTTCCTGCAGCGTCTGAACCAGTACCTAACTCCTACTCGTTGTCTTTGTACTTCTGTTTGTGAGTTTTGTGTCCACTCGCTACTTCATTGCAAGTACCTTGTGTGTATCTGGTTCTGCTTGTCCCGTTTCCCTGCCTCCGTATCTACCTCCTGTATTTCTAGCTATCTTTCTGTGCTTCCCAGTCTGTTCCATGTGAACAGAGCCCTGTCCTGTCTGCCCGCACCTGTGGCTCTGCTCCGCTCTACTCTGCCTGTCCCCTGCACCTGCGGCTCTGCTCTGCTTGTCCCCCACACCTGCGGCTCTGCTCTGCTCCGCTTTGCTTGTCCCCCGCTCCTGCGGCTCTGCTCTGCTCTGCATCGCTTGTCTTTCGCACCTGCGGCTCTGCTCTGCTCGTCCTCTGCACCTGCGCCTCTGCTCCACTTGTCCTCCGCACCTGCGGCTCTGCTCCGCTTGTCCTCCGCACCTGTGGCTCTGCTCCGCTTGTCCTCCGCACCTGCGGCTCTGCTTTGCTCTGCTTGTCCTCCGCACCTGCGGCTCTGCTCTGCTCCGCTTGTCCTCCGCACCTGCTGCTCTGCTCTGCTTTTCCTCCACACCTGCAGCTCTGCTCCACTTGTCCTCCGCACCTGCAGCTCTGCTCCACATGTCCTCCGCACCTGCGGCTCTGCTCCGCTTGTCCTCCGCAACTGCGGCTCTGCTCTGCTCCGCTTGTCCTCCGTACCTGCGGCTCTGCTCTGCTCCACTTGTCCTCCGCACCTGCGACTCTGTTCCTGTATCCCAGTCCCTATTGAGCCTGTCTTCCTACCTGCCAGTACTGGCCTGTCTGTATACCAGCCGTACCTGCCTGTACCCGCCAGTCTGCATGCCAGCCGTGCCTGCCAGTACCCGACTGTCTGCATACCAGCCAAACCTGCCCGTTCCTGCATTCTCCGGTGTGGGTCAACAGCTGTGACCGGGGTCTGACCTGGAGTAGCACCTGGGCCACCTCCCACGTCCCTCCTCGGACCACGGAGTCAATTAAGCCGCCGTCTGTTCGTGGTCGGATCTGGCGAGGCCCCTAGTCACGCCCCTCCAGACACTCCTCGGTTCGTGGCCCAGTGGGACCACTAACCACGCTCACGCCAGTCAGTCTGGGCGTGAGCGTAACAGGGAGTGTTCTGGAGCATCTCCTTTTTTTGTTGCATACTCCCATCATCCTCAAGTTCCCTCTCCTGTGCCTGTTTCCTCTGGGGTACCAGCAGCGGATTCCTCTTACGGCAAGTTCTTTCAGATCTGGCAGCAAACTCAGGCCTGTCTCCTTTATGCCGTGTCTTGTATGAAGTCTCATGCAGACAAGAATAGAACTTCGTCGCCTCATTACAAACCCGGATCTAAAGTCTAGGTAATCTTCCCAGAACATTTGCCTGAAAGTACCTTCGTACAAGTTCGCTCCCCAGTATCTTGGGCCATTCAAAATCCTCAAACAAATTAATCCAGTGATTTACTTTCTTCAGTTCCAGGTGAATATGCAGATTCCAAATTCGTTACGTGTTGCGCTCTGGAAACCGATGGTCCTGAATCTCTTCTCTAAATGTCATACTTTCACTTCTACTTCTCTTCTGGAGGGTCCCTCGGATGTGTTTGAGGTTAAGGACATTCTGGATTCTAAGAAAGTTCTGGGGAAGACCTTCTATTTGGTTGATTAGAATAGCTGATTAGAGGTTTTGGGAGCCTGCAGAGAACGTCTGTGGCCCTATCATCTTGGAAAGGTTTATCTGTCAGTCTGGCCAAAAAAGGGGGCATAAGGAGTAGTACTTTCACACCAGTAACCCGCACGCTTTCTCAGCGCCATTCTACTCATTGTGCACACCGCTCTGCTGCTCTCAGTCTCAGACCTTCACGCTGAACTCGCTCTTGCATCATTCCCAGCACGCTTCATCTTCCTCTATCTGGCTATAGGGAGGCGCAGCCAGATTCTGCAGGAATTTAACCCCTGTGTGTTCTGCAGAGTTTAACTTCACTGGTATATTCCATGCCGGAATATATTAGGCAGCTCTGCCCTTCAAACCGTACCTGAACTTAGGTTCCTAGCAGCAGTCCATTCCTAGTGATTCATCTAAGTGCATATTTGTGTTGACTCTCCTGTTATTGACCCTGCTTGTGTACCCATTCTGTCTGGCCTCTCCGCTCCTGACCTCGGCTACGTAGTCTGAACCTGTGCTGCCTGCTCGACCTCAAACTGCCTGGCTATGTCTCTGCCTGTGCCCTCTGTTCCTCGTACAAGCTGCATACTTGTGGTCACGTACCAACATGCTCCCAGCGCCAGCATCGAAGAATCTTCACAGCGCACAATGCTCGCGCTGTGATGATTCAAAGTCTGGATGTAGCCTAAGGCTGGACAACACCTTTAAAATGTAAAACCAGCACTTGATACATTTCAAAATGGGTAACTACATTGAACTCCTTACTAAGTCAGAGCTAACCAAAAGTGTAGACAACATATAATCTTACACCCGCAGGTCCATAACTTGTCACAAAAAACTAAGCTGCTGCTCTTGACTTGTTGCTGTTTCTCTCAGCAATACTGAATGCAACACCTCCATTAATGTTTGGTAATGTAATCATCTGTATTTTTAAATAATAAATATACACAGTGAGTGAAATAAGTATTGAATAGTAATGAGCGAGCATGCTCGCTACTGCTTGGTGTTCGCTCGAGCATCTCACTGCTTGAGATACTCAGCGATCGCCAAGTATTTCCGGGGTTGCCCGGCGAGAGCTCAGGTTCCCTCCCTGCATGTTTGGCGCTCTTTAGAGTGCCAATCAATATGCAGGGATTGTCTGCCACACACTGTAATGCCATAGCCATGTTGGTTGTGGCATTACAGTGATTGGCTGGCCGCATAGCGTCATCAGGTCTAAATCAGACCTGGCGCCGCAGTGCTCGTCCCAGTCTACTCCGCAATCAGGCAGTGTAGGGAGAGGTGCTGCTGAGCTAGGGAGAGATTTGATTGTTTATTAGTTAGTGTAGGTATTCTACAAGATTGTCCACATGTCTATCTCAACTAACAGTCCTTCTGAAGACTAATCCAGCTGCAGAGATATCAGTGCTAGGCAGGCAGGGTAAATAGCAGACAGCAGTGCACATAGCAAGAGGGTCCATTCCAGTTCTGTCTGCTGGTGCTTTTACAGATATTTGTAGAAATAGCCCCAGGTATCAGGGGCCAGGAATATATATTTTTTTATCATAATCTTGATTATTTGCTTAAAAAGCAATCCAGAGAACACCGTTTTTCTGCTCCATATGCTTGTTGGCACTGCAGAATACAGCCAGGTTCTTTCCATATTTACAGCGCTAATAATCCAGCTATTTAAAACTGTGTTTTGTCCGTCACACGGATCACATATAATTGGGGTGAAAATATTGCCATTCTCGCCTCCATTAAAATTTTGTTGCAGTGTGTCAGTGAACTTATTGACACGAGGTTGGCACTGTTAAAAATAGTTACCTACTGGCCAGCTATTTAAACCTGTGATTTGTCCGTCACACGGATCACATATAATTGCGCTGAAAATATTACCTTTTCTGGCCTCCACTGAAATTTTGTTGCAGTGTGTCAGTGAACTTATTGACATGAAGTCGACGCTGTTAAAAATAGTTACTTACAGGCCAGCTATTTAAAACTGTGGTTTGTCCATCACATGGATCACATATAATTGCGCTGAAAATATTGCCATTTCTGGCCTCCATTGAAATTTTGTTGCAGTGTGTCAGTGAACTTATTGACACCAGTCTGCTGTTAAAAATAGTTACCTACAGGCCAGCTATTTAAAACTGTGGTTCGTCCGTCACACAGAGCACATATAATTGCGCTGAAAATATTGCCATTTCTGGCCTCCATTACAATTTTGTTTCAGTGTGTCAGCGAATTTATTGACACCAGTTTGCTGTTAAAAATAATTACCGTCATACGGATCACATATAAGTTCGCTCCAAATTCAGCCATTTGTAGTGAGTGTGGAAGATATTGTCCACCATTTAAAATGGACAAGGCACTTAGCAAGGGAAGGGGAACTGGACGTGATGGTGCATGCAGAGGCCGAGGCTGTGGGCAAGCTGAAATTGTGCCACAACAAACACCCACATCTTCTCACTCAACCTTCCTGTCCCAATTAATAGGGGACCGCAGAACACCACTATTGAACACAGAGCAGTGTGAAAAGGTTATTGGTTGGCAGCAGATAATGCTTCCAGTCACTTAGCCACCACCACCACCACCCTGTCTTCCATACGGTCAAGTCTCAGTAGCCGTGAGTCTGGACCGCATATTCCTCAGCCTGATCCTCCTTTCTCCCACCATACCGATTGCCCAGAGACAACTGATCCCACACTTGGACACTCTGAAGAGCTGTTCACTTTTCAATTTATAGATTCGGGCCTCTCGCCTGGTCCACTTGAAGCGGGGCAAGAGGAGATCGCATGTATCGATGCCCAAATATTTCAGCAGCCACAGTCATACGAAGGCTACGGTGGGAAAGTGTCACAAGAGGTGGACAATGATGACACACAATTGCCAGAAAGTCAGGAGGAGGACCAGGATGCGGAATTGGAAGACGAGGTGGTGGATGATATACACAACACATTTAGTGGTGGATGATATAGTAACTGACCCAAGCTGACATGCAGAGCGAGGACAGCAGCACGCAGGTGGAGGGAGGCAGAACACCCCAACAGGCAGGAAGAAGCAGTGTGGTGGCCGCAGACAGAAGGTGATCAACCGCTCCCTGTAACACCAACACGAAGGAAGTTGCCAGTACAACTGTTAGGTCTTCCTGAGTCTGGTTATTTTTTAAAGACTCTGCCGATAACCCCAAAAAGGCCATTTGTACCACCTGTCAGGCCAGCATCAGCAGTGGTAGCAAAACTACCAGTCTGACCACCACCAGCATAATCAGGCACATGGCAGAAAAGCACCCAACTTTGTGGGCCGAACCCCAGCGTCCAGGAACAGTGTCTGCGGGTGACACCACTGCTTCTTCCGCTGTTGTGCGTGCAAGCCAATCCCCTGTCCATAGTGCATGCGAAGATGCCTCCTGCCATGCACCTGTCGTTGTACACTGTCAACTAGCACCATCAGCAAGCACGTCCTTGTCCCAACGCAGCATTCAGTTGTCCATACCCCAGTCCTTGGAACACAAGCGCAAATACGCAGCCAACGCCTCACAGGCCACACTACTGAATTCCCACATTTTGCGACTGCTTGCGCTAGAAATGTTGCATTTTAGGCTTGTGGAGTTGGAAGTTTTCCGCTACCTGATGGCAGCAGCCGTCCCTTGATACTCGGTCCCCAGCCACCTCTATTTCTCCCGGTGTGCCATCCCCGCATTACACAAGCACGTGTCCCACAACATTAGCCATGCCCTCAACAATGCAGTTACTGGGAAAGTCCACCTAACCACGGACACGTGGACAAGTGCTTGTGGGCAGGGATGGCTTCTGCACCTCATCCTCCTCAGCCTCCTCCTCCTCTTCAGCCTCCATCTCCGAAATGACCACATCAGCCACAAGCAGGAAGCACTGCAGCACTGCCTCAGCCAAGCGGCAACAGGCTGTGCTGAAGTTAATATGCTTAGGTGACAAACCGCACAATGCTGAAGAGTTGTGGACAGCTCTGAAAGAGCAGGCAGATCTGTGGCTGACACCGCTGGTCATGTTTGACAATCGCTGGAACCGGGTGGCGGCTCTGAGGCGAGGTGAGCTCACACATGTACCATGTCTGGCCCATGTGCTTAACCTCATGGTTCAGCGGTTTCTCAAAACCTACCCGGAGCTGCCCGATCTGCTTGTCAAAGTACGCCACCTGTGTGCCCATTTTAGAAAGTCAACTACAGCTCCCGCCGCCCTTGCCGTGCTTCAGCAGCATTTGCAGCTTCCGTTTTACCGACTGGTGTGCGATGTCCCCACGCGTTGGTACTCTACACTGCAGATGTTGGGAAGGATTTGTGAGCAGAAGAGGGCAGTTGTTGACTACCAGCATCAACAAGGCCGTCGGTATTTAGTTCAGACTCTACACATAAGACCTCAGGAGTGGACATGGATGTCAGACATATGTACCATCCTCCAAAACTTTGAGGGTTCCACCAAGATGGTGAGCGGTGATGACGCCATAATTAGCGTCACCATCCCGCTTCTCTGTCTTCTGAAACGCTCTCTGCTCACAATCAAAGAGGATGCTTTGCAGGCTCAGCACGATGAGATGGAGCAAGGAACCATACAGGGTGATTATACACAGCCCAGCCTCATCTCATCCCAACGTGGATTGGGTGACAATGAGGAAGAGGAGGAGGAGGAAGAACAGGAGCTAGTTTCATGAGCTATAGACGGTACTACCTGCACAACTGTCATACTGTCTGTTCAGCGTGGATGGCCTGAGGATAGAGAGGAGGAGGAGGTGGAGGAGGAGCAGAGCATGGTCAGTCGTCCTCTTGGTGAGGACACAGAAGTCTTGCCTGTTAGCAGTCTGGCACGCAAGGTTGCCTTTCCCTTGACCCTCGCGTTCTCAAAATTTTGGGTGACAGTCATCACTGGTTGGTGACGCTTCTAGACTCACGCTACAAGGAGAACTTTATATCTCTTATCCCTGAGGGGGACACTTCTACAAAAATGGGGCAGTACCAGAAGGCCCTTGTTGAGGAACTATTAAAAAAATTCCCATCTGAAAACGCTGGCGGCAGAGGTCACAGTTCGTTGGACAACAAGGAGTACAGGCGAGAGAGACACACCTCCAATCCAGCAGAGGCAGGGGAACACTGTCAAAGTTCTGGGAGAGTTTTCTCAGCCCCTCCCATCGCACAGGCCCTGAGGCGCGGGGTACTCTCACAAGGAGTGCAAAGTTTGGGAAGATGCTGAGGGAGTACCTTGCTGACCGTACCAACGTCCTCCGTGATTCCTCTGTGCCTTATAATTATTGGGTATCCAAGCTGGACACGTGGAAAGAACTGGCTCTCTATGCCTTGGAGGTCCTGGCCAGCCCTGCCGCTAGCGTTTTATCAGAGCGGGTTTTTAGTGCCGCTGGTGGAATTATAACTGATAAGCACATTGACCTGTCAACTGAAAATGCTGACAGGCTGAGTCTTATAAAAATGAACAAGGGCTGGATTGGGCCAGACTTCTCAACACCCACGAATGATAGCAGCATAACATAAACTCAAATCCAGTATCCTTTTTTGGGAGGCGTATTCCCATGCACCTTTTCACACCCACACATGGTTATATGCTTCCTGATTTTGGTTATTTGCTCTTGTCCTCCTCCTTCTCCTCATCCTCATCCTCCACCACCATATCACCATTTTGACCGTGGTCCATGATGCAACACCCGCATAATTTTTTTAAATGGTGTTTATGATGCCCGTAAAAAAAAAAATTATACAGTATGTTCATGTATACCCCCAGGGGTAAATGTCTGTCAGCCCATACACTTAGTGCATGGGCATTGCAAGTATAGGAGACCCGCTCTTTTCTAATGGGAACATTTTTTTATGAGGCCCTCCTCCACGTCTTTTCCAAGGTGCATTGGAGTGCCTCCAAATTTTTGGCAACCCTTGCATTCACTGCATAGGCCAACACTATGGGAGACCCACTTCCTAATAATGGGAACATTGTTTTCGGGAGGCCCTCTGACCTCCACGTCTGTTCCAAGGGGCATTGGAGTACCTCCCAATTTTTTTTTCAGCCCTTGCATTCACTGCATAGGCTGACACTATGGGAGACCCACTTCCTAATAATGGGAACATTTTTTCATGAGACCCTCTATGTCTTTTCCAAGGGGCATTGGAATGCCTCCCAATTTTTGGCAGCCCTTGCATTCACTGCGTAAGCAAACACAATGGGAGACCCACTTCCTAATAATGGGAACATTGTTTTCAGGAGGCCCTCTGACCTCCACGTCTCTTCCAAGGGGCATTGGTGTGTCTCCAAATTTTTGGCAACCCTTGCATTCACTGCATAGGCCAACACTATGGGAGATCCACTTCCTAATAATGGGAACATTGTTTTCAGGAGGCCCTCTGACCTCAACGTCTCTTCCAAGGGGCATTGGTGTGCCTCCAAATTTTTGGCAACCCTTGCATTCACTGCATAGGCAAACACAATGGGAGACCCACTTCCTAATAATGGGAACATTTTTTTTTCAGGAGGCCCTCCTCTACGTCTCTTCCAAGGGGCATTGGAGTAGATCCAAATTTTTGCCAGCCCTTGCATTCACTGCATAGGCAAATAGTATGGGAGACCCACTTCCTAATAATGGGAACATTGTTTTCAGGAGGCCCTCCTCTAAGTCTTTGGGGTGTTTACAAATTTTGGACAGACCTGCCACTCACTGCATACGCAATAACAGTATAGGAGATCCACTCTTTAGTAATGGGAACAAGAAAGCATAGCCGGCTGATGGCTCTTTAAGAATAGTAAAGGCCGCCTGATGGCCCTATAAAAATAGGCTTTGTGACTTTCAGAGTCCCTCCTTTTCTGGTGAATGCATTTGTCACAGTTGAAAGCAATGCAAAATTGCATCAAAAACGCTACGTGTGAACATAGCACAAGGTGTGGAGGAGCAATTTTGTTTTTGGTTATTTATTTTGCCTTATATACAAGTCATTACCCTAGAAAGGATGTTCCTTAACATATTTCCCAGGAAAATCCATTTTAGTTTTGTTTTTGTATGTTTTATTGTGAGTCCGTAAAAGTGGCGTAATACCTGTTACAATGTTGTTGACAGCAGTGACCTGGGAGTCAGAAATGCTTACAGGGGTCTTTCCCATGCTGTCCTCATGTCATTTGAGCACTCTTCCCATCGATTTGGGCAATTTTTAAGCCCTCTGCAGACCACCGTGGGAAGCCGCCTGAAAAATGCTGGAGTTTCTCATAGACTTACATTGAGCTCTTTGCTTGGGTTTCCACACAAGAAAATAAATCAAACCATAGATATCCATAAATTAAGTTATATGTAATAATGAGAAATGACTCAGGAAAAAAGTACTGAACACTTTTACTGAAATTTATTTAATACTTTGTACAAAAGCTTTCAGCAGCAGAAGGGAAGGAAGGGAGACACAGATTCTTTACTTCGTGGGTAGGCGGAGCCCTATAGGATAGTCACCTCAGATTGGAAAAAGACGACCGGCCCCTCCAGTATATAGGCTCCTCCTACTCCCATGTTCATCAGTCTTTTTATCTGAGGTCTCAGAGGATAGTCGCTGCTTCGGCAGCTCCTCAGAAGAGTTGTTATTTTATATCCAGCGAGTCCTGGACCCCCCGTGGTCTAGAGGTCTCTGGGGGTCTCGGCGCTGCTGAGACCTCTGACCCTCCCCTGGCAGCTCTGTGTACCCCTTGAGGAGGTTCCCACTTATGCCTGCCGGCCCCGGGGGATACAGGGCACTCCCTGGCGGAGGCGCACACCACACATCAGAGAGGGTCCCTGCATGCTCCACCATAGGGGGGAGCAAAGGGCCATGGCGCCACACATCCCTGAGGATCCCTGTGGCGTTCAGCCGGGTAAGTGCTCTTTGGTCTAAAGAGTATCTTTGACGGCTACGGCAAGTGTACTGCCTGTGTGTTTCTTGTCTATTTCAGACGCTGCCTTGACTGGGGAGCAGAGACGGAGGCCAGTAATTTTTATTTTTATTTTTTATTTGCGCATGCTTTTTCGTTTTTGCTTCCTGCCTTCATTGAGGCAGGAAGCTCCCTGTATTGGCGCGCGTTTTCTTGCTTTTATTGACTTGCTTCCTGCCTTCATAGAGGTAGGAAGTTTTCTGCCCTCATTTTTGTTGTTTGAATAAGGCGGGGGCGTGGCCTAGCGGGGGCGTGGCTTAGCGTCTCCTGGCTTCCTGCCGTCATTACTTAGGCAGGAAGCGCTTGGTTGAGCGTGCGCTGGCGGTCCCTGCTTCTCCCTCCCGGCGTCCAGCGGCGCCTCCTGCTCTCTGCTCCCCGTCCGTCCACACACTTAGGAGGAGCGGTCGCCGCAGTACCGGTGAATCCCCTCTGCCTCTGGCAGGGGTTCTTTGTCAGTGCTGTCTCTCCAGGCTACCTATTAGGAGTCCTCAGGAGCACTGCCGCTTTCTCTCCTAAAGCTATTTACTTCACTGACCTTTTAGGCTGTGTAGTATTATAGTTGCTGTGATGTTAACCCCTTCTGAAAAAGTGGAACTTTAGGGGAAACACATGGTGTTTAAGGGAGTTTCCCCCTATTGATTTTTTGCTCGGCATTTCTGGGGTAGTTCTTTTCTAAGGGTGAGCTTTAACCCTTCAGAGCCTGTCGCATATATAAAAATAAATAAATAAATAAAAATATAAAAAAATAAAAAAAAGGTGAGTTTTGAAAACAGGCTGTGCAGCTTTCACACTTTTTTGCCATCCTTGTTGTACATCCTGGCATCTGGTGTGGGTGGCATGTCGGATCAGGGGCCTGGGAGTGCGGATCGGTCTCCTGATCCGTTTCAGGTTCAGTCGCACGCCTCTGATACACTCAGGTCTTCTACTACATCAAGTTCAACTCTCAGTGATGTTAAGGTGGAGGCGCTCACTCGCTCCATTGATAGTCTCTCTAGTCTCCTGGGACAGTGGGTGTCAGCTAGATCACACCCAATGCCACGAGGTAAAAAGCGCCGCAAGACTATGGTGGCGTTGTCTCCCTCGCAGAGCGCATCAGAGGCTTCGGATTCACCAACAGATTCGGTTGATGAAATTTCTGAGTCCGAAGAGGAGGATCAACAGGATCGCTCTGTTTCTCTTTCTGGTCGCGTAGATGGGCTTATTAAGGACATGCGGGAAGTATTAGAGCTGTCTGAAGAGCCGACAAGACCGTCTAGGTCGGGCCGTCTGTATCAGAAGACGCGCCGTGTTCGTTCTACATTACCTGCGCATGAGGAACTTAACAAAGCGGTGGAGAAGGAGCGTCAGTGTCCGGATAAACGCTTCCGAGAAACGCGTTTTTTTGATGCCCTATATCCCTGTGCCAAGGAGATGGTTACTAATTGGGTTCCCTCTCCTGAGGTGGATATATCTCTGTCTCAGCTGACCAAGTCTTCCCTGCTTCCTGTTAAAGGGAGAGCCAATCTTCAGGATCCTTTGGACAGAAGATCGGAGTCAGCGGCGAAATCCATCTATGAAGTCGCGGGTCATGGTTTCCGAGCGGCCTTGGGGGCCATGTGGGCCGGTGAGGCTTCTCTGCGGTGGTTGGATCAGCTGCGTGCGGCGTGGCAGGATGGGACTTCGCGTTCAGAAGTGGAAAAGCTTTTTCAGCGAATAGAAGAAGCTATGTGTTATGGCAGAGATGCAGTACTGGACACTGCTTCAATTCTGTCCAGGGCTCAGGCTTCGGCAGTCACGATTAGAAGAGCTCTGTGGCTTAAACAGTGGACCGGGGATGCAGTATCCAAACAGGGATTGCTTAGTCTAGCATATAAGGGCGGTCAGCTCTTTGGTTCAGATCTTTCGGAACTAATTGCCAAAGCTAAAGCTAAGGATGTTACTCTGCCTGGGAAAAAGGCAGTGGCATCCACAGCCGGCAGGACAGGGCCCAGCAGAGGTCTTCGGTCCTTTCGGGCCAGGGGACGATTCAGTCAGCCTTCTTGGAGATTGGGTCATCCCTCATCCTCCGGCAGATCCGCCCAGAAATCTTGTACTCCTTGGAAGCAACGGTCCCGTCAGGACAGACGGGAGGTTGATAAAAAGTCCGCTAAGGCTGACTGACGCCAGGGATCCCCCCGAGGGCTCTCGGGTGGGAGGTCGTCTGCTACAATTCGGGTCGATCTGGGCATCCCACATAGCAGACGCCTGGGTGACACGGGTTATGTCGGCAGGCTATTTCATAGAGTTTCATTCGCTGCCTCCAGACAGGTTTCGTCTGACAGGCATTCGTCCGTGCCAAGACTGGCTGCCGCACTGTTTCAGGAGGTCGACTCTCTCCTACAGCAGGGTGTGGTGGTTCAGGTTCCTCCGGAAGACCAGGGAAAGGGTTTTTATTCCAACCTTTTTGTGGTCCCCAAAAAGGAGGACAAGTTTCGTCCGGTGCTGGATCTCAGGGATTTGAATATTTACGTCCGGACACGGAAGTTCCGCATGGAGTCTCTCCGATCGGTGATAGCGACCCTGTCGCAGTACGATTTCTTGGTGTCCTTAGACAGTTGCGACGCCTATTTGCATATCCCTATTGGCAGGGCTCACCAGCGTTTCTTGCGTTTCGCTATAGGTCAAACCCATTACCAGTTTGTGGCCCTGCCTTTCGGGTTGGCCTCAGCTCCCAGGGTTTTTACAAAAATTCTGGCTCCTCTCATGGCGCTTCTTCGAAGACAGGGGGTTACGATCCTCCCCTACCTGGACGACCTGTTCATAGTGTCACCCACAGCGGAGGAGGCAATAGCGGCTCTCGATCTCTCCCTTCAGTACCTGATGGACTTCGTGTGGCTGATCAATTGGAAGAAATCGTCATTGGAGCCAGCACAGTCCATTCTTTTCCTGGGGATGCAGTTCGATACTGTTCGGGCAGTTGTGTCCCTGCCTCCTGTCAAACAGACGAACCTTCGTCTTCTGGTCCAGGCTATGAGGTCGGCGCTGTCAATGTCCCTTCGGGAATGCATGCGCCTTCTGGGTCAAATGGTGGCAACTATGGAAGCAGTACCATTTGCACAATTTCATTCCCGGGATCTCCAGAGCCTTATTCTGACCCATTGGGATCGATCGCTAACTTCTCTGGATCGCTCGGTCATTATCTCCCGCAGGGTGCGAGAATCTCTTGGATGGTGGTTACGTCCGGAGACTCTATCCGTGGGGAAATCCTTCCTTCCTCCGAGATGGTCGGTGGTGACAACCGATGCCAACCGGACAGGCTGGGGGGGAGTTTGGAAAAACCTCTGGATTCAGGGAGTCTGGTCGCCAAAGGAGTCGTCTCTCCCGATCAATATTTTGGAGTTGAGAGCAATATTTCTCTGCCTCCAACATTGGGCGGTCTTATTGAGCGGTCTACCGGTCCGGATCCAGTCGGACAACGCTACGGCTGTTGCGTACATCAACCACCAAGGCGGGACGAGGAGTTCCAGTCTCATGTCGGAGGTCTCTCGGATCCTGGTCTGGGCCGAGTCTAAAGTTCCAGCAATCTCTGCAATTCACATTCCAGGGGTGTTGAATATCTCGGCGGACTTCCTCAGTCGCGAGCAAGTGGACCCTGGGGAATGGAGTCTCCATCCAGAAGAGTTTTCTCTGCTGTGTTCCTGTTGGGGGACTCCTCAGGTGGACTTGATGGCATCCAGGCTGAACGCCAGGGTTCCGACGTTCATGTCCAGGTACAGGGACCCGGAGGCGGTGGCGGTGGATGCTCTAGTGGCCCCGTGGGGTCAGTTCAAGCTGATCTATGCGTTTCCGCCGATATCCTTGCTACCTCTGGTGATCCGACGGATCAAACTCGAAAGGGTATCAATAATTCTGATAGCACCAGACTGGCCGCGGAGGACATGGTATTCGACGCTGGTGTCTCTTCAGGCGGCACCTCCGTTTCCGCTGCCCCTTCGCCCGGACTTGCTCACTCAGGGGCCCATTCGTCATCCAGACCTGAGGTCCCTTCGTTTGACGGTGTGGCTCTTGAGACCGAGATCTTGACCCATCGCGGTTTTTCGCCCGAGGTCATTGCTACCTTGCGGGCGGCCCGGAGTCCAGCTACGTCCAGGATTTATCACAGAACTTGGGAGTCTTTCTATTCATGGTGTTCTGGATCCTCAAGAAACCCGAGGGTTTTTTCCATCCCCAACTTCTTGGCCTTTCTGCAATCTAGTCTGGCCAGGGGTTTGGCAGTTAGTACGGTGCGGGGACAGGTATCTGCTCTTTCCGCACTTTTTAGGAAGGCTATTGCCTCTCGTAGGGATGTGCGCTCTTTTTTTCGCGGAGGCGCACGTCAGTTTCCGCCACGGAGGGCAGTTGTGGCTCCATGGCGGCTTAATCTAGTCCTGGAAGCCCTTCAGCATAGGTCTTTTGAGCCTATGGATTCTGCTAAACTTTCAGTACTTTCTTGGAAGGTGGCCTTCTTGGTGGCAGTCACCTCTTTGAGAAGGGTATCGGAATTGGCAGCACTTTCTTGCTCACCTCCTTTTCTGGAATTTTTTCCGGATCGCGTGGTGCTTCGTACTCGGGAAGATTTTTTGCCTAAGGTAGTGTCACAATTCCACATTAATCAGGACATTGTGTTGCCTTCTCTTTGTCCAGGACCTAAGAATCCAAGGGAGCGGGCCTTGCACTCGTTGGACTTAGCGCGGGCATTGAAGTTCTATCTTACGATCACCCAAGGTTTTCGGAAGTCGGACTCTCTTTTTATAATTCCGGCAGGTCGTCGGCGTGGTCAACGTGCTTCCAAAGACACGATAGCTCGGTGGATTCGTTCAGCTATCCTGGAAGCGTACTGGCTCAAGGGCGAGCCTTGTCCGGTTAAAGTTAAAGCTCATTCCACGAGAGCCATTGGCTTATCGTGGGCTTTTCGTCAGGGGGCCTCGGCAGCGCAGCTCTGCCGGGCGGCCACCTGGCGCTCCGTTCACACCTTTACTAAGTTTTATAAGGTGGACGTAAGTGCTTCAGCCGATGCGGCCCTGGGACGCAGGGTCCTGCAGGCGGCGGTAATTTAAGTTATCCCTTTACTTAGTTTTCCATTATTTTAGCGCGGTTTGCGCTCTTGCCTAAGTTTTGGGGTATGGAAGCTTCTGCCTCTATTTCCCACCCTTAAGTAGGTACTGCTTTAGGATGTCCCACGAAGTAGAGAATCTGTGTCTCCCTTCCTTCCCTTCTGCTGCTGAAAGCCGGATTTTGGTAAGAACTTACCTGTAAAATCCTTTTCAGCAAAGGAAGGAAGGGAGACACAGCACCCTCCCAGGGCAGAAGTGTTTTTTTGTGTTTCTAGATGCAGCGCGTCTCCTTCCTGATGTCGATCTTCTGGACTGGGTTTAGCGCTCTACGGCTCTCCTTCCAGTTTCGCCAGCTCTACACAGTTGTCAGGTCCAATGGGGTATGCCTAAGACTGTGTGTTTCTATTACATAACCTGTTTTCTCTCATTTCTGAAATTTCAGAAGGGGATATGTTGTTCTACTGGTTGGTCTGCTCTTCCTTAGCTTGTGTACGGACTGATGAACATGGGAGTAGGAGGAGCCTATATACTGGAGGGGCCGGTCGTCTTTTTCCAATCTGAGGTGACTATCCTATGGGGCTCCGCCTACCCACGAAGTAGAGAATCTGTGTCTCCCTTCCTTCCTTCGCTGAAAAGGATTTTACAGGTAAGTTCTTACCAAAATCCGGCTTTTGTTAGTGATGACAGCTTCAAGATTCCTCCTGTATGGAGAAACTAGTTCCATACATTGCTCAGGCGTAATTTTGGCCCATTCTTCTACACAAACACTCTTCAAATACTGAAGGTTCCATGAGCTCCTTCTATGAACTCTGAGCTTTAGTTTCTTCCATAAATGTTCTATTAGATTCAGGTGATGTGAATGACTGGGCCATTCTAGCAGCTTTATTTTCTTTCTCTGAAACTAGTTGAGAGTTCCCTACTTCATTTTATCTTCATCATGCTGATAGATGGCAGTAGATTTTTATCAAGAATGTCTCGGTACATTTTTCCATTCATCCTTCCTTCAATCATATGAAGTTTGATAGTGCCATTTGTTGAAAAACAGCCCCACATCATGATGTTGCCACCTCCAAACTTCACTGTTGGTATGGAGTTTTTGAGGTGATATGCAGTACCTTTTGGCCTCCAAATATGATGTGTTCAAGTGAATGTGTCCGTGAAAAAAATGGACAGCACACAGAAGCCATATGAGTTGCATTCATGTGCTGTCTGATTTTCACTGACTTGTTGCTAGAAGAAGCTTGAGAACCATCTATCATTTTTTTCTCGCATATAAGAAAAATGGATGACATCAGCCCAAAATTAAATAAAAATCAGTTCCAGCACACTGAAAAGAACAATCCTTATTTTGCAGATGAAAAGAGAAAGACCAAGTAGAATCAACCTGATCTCGCGTTTAAGGCCACTGCCCCACTATCAGTGTTTGGTCAGTATTCGGTCAGTATTTTTTCTCAGGAGTGGGAGAAAAAAACAGTAGTGGAGTGGAGTAATGCACGTGTTTCTATTATACATTTTCTCTGATTGTTCCTCACCTGGTTTTGGCTCCCACTCCTGAGAAAAAATACTGACTGAATACTGATAGTGGGGCCGTGGCCTAAGTCTCATTTTCTGCAAACTGGCACTAATTGAAATTGGGCTGATATAGAAACCTTTGGAGACAGCAGGAACAGAGCTGACAGGTCCTGATAGTCATTTCTGGGGCAAGAAATAACTTAAAAGTTCTCATTAAAATCAATTAGTAGTGATTAAAAAAAAGTTTCCATGTAGCCCTAAGAAAATGTTAACTGGACAACATACTGTACTTATATTTAGCATAGTAAGTGCAGGTTTGCAGCTCCATGAGTGTAGGGTTATTTTAGACATCTTTCCAGTAATATGATATTTTGCAATCTCACTCTGACTAAATTAAAAGTTGCTATAGGTGAAATCTCAGGGCACACATTCAATAATGCATTCTTTCTATAATAACAGCTATACTATGGCATTTTCCCCATATATTGAATGATACCTATACTCTTAAGTAATTTAAGCATCAAGAATTCTTCATGTCCACTAGGTATTGTGCAGTGATGCTCGTTTTTGTCATATACCATTTACGTTGCCCAACCAAGAAAAACACAAGTTTCAAATTACTAATCCAAGTCTTTGAAAACTTTCTTACAAATATGCCGACATTACAGTGACAAAGGTGTCCTGATTACTGAGCGCAATCTTCTAGAATAAAAGATTTTAAAACGAATCACCATCCCATCTCTTACAGGATCCGGTTTGGTGAAGTAAATAGTGATCAACAATGGAACCTTGCACTTCGCTTTCAGCTCAGTAGTGGTGTGCTAAGGAATCGCAGAATTCACAGGCTGCTGTCTATGTGCTCTTTCTATTGATGTTTGCACATTTTTCATGGATTTAGCTTTAGCCTACAAAGGGTCCATTTCCACTTTTCTGGCCATCTGGATTCCCTTCCTCCTCTACCATGTTATAGATAAGCTGGAGGGAAACAGAAGACAGATGAATCTGATTCTATAGACTTCTATGGGATAGATTCTCAATAATCCAGAGGATCATTTATTGCGCTGTCTGGTTTTAGAGCCAGATCAGAATATGCTACGTGGCACAACTATGGCAGCACAAAGTGCACAACTTTGACATCAACAGTGTTCGACTGGTTTCTCTATATCTGTTCAGTTGTTTTATGCCTAGACCAGCCCATATTTTAATCTCCTAATGTGTTGAAAAGCTCAGTATTATGGCTCACTCACACCGCCATATATATTGGACGAGTGCTATCCGATGTTTTATCGGATAGCACTCAGACCAATGTTATTCAATGGGGCAGTGCTGATGACCAAATGCTGCGATTTGACTCTGGAATCAGATGAGACTCATTCAAGTCTATGGGTGTGAAAAATATCGGACTGCACTCGGATGACATCTGAGTGCTTCCGCGGGATGGAAAATTTTCAGATTTATATTTTTTAAATAATTAGAAAACCATGTATCATTTTCTGTCCACTTCACAAATACTTTGTACTTTGTGTTGGTATAGCACATAAAATTCCAATATAATACATTTAGGTTTGTGGATGTAATGTGAACAAATGTGGAAAAGTTCTCGGGGTATGAGTACTTTTTCAATGTACTAAATGTTGCATAGATAAAATAATATATATTAGAACAATATTGGTATACGATGTCTGACTTTACCAGCAGATGGCGCTCAGGTAATTCCAACTAATCTTCCAAAAAGTAGACAACCTGATTTGTACATGTATTATTCATTCACAGCCAAATGTGGCTGATGCATGTATAATAGCAGAGGTGGTCTTGAGAAGATAGACCCTGTATATATACAGTGGCATGTAAAAGTTTGCGCACCCCTGGTCAAAATTACTATTATTGTGAACAGTTAAGCAAGTTGAAGATGAAATGATCTCTAAAAGGCCTAAAGTTAAATATGACACATTTCCTTTGTATTTTAGGCAAAAAAAAATTTAGCAATTTTTTACATTTTAAAAATTACAAAAATGAAAATGGGCCGACGCAAAAGTTTGGGCGTCATTGGAGATTTGTGTGCTCAGATAACTTTGATCAAGGTTTCAGACCTTAATTAGCCTGTTAGGGTTATGGCTTGTTCACTATGATCGTTAAGAAAGGCCAGGTGATGCAAATTTTCCAGCTTTAGAAAAACCCAGCCTCCTCTAACCTTGTGCCAAAAACAGCAGCCATGGGTTCTTCTAAGTAGCTGCCTAGCACTCTGTAAATGAAAATGGAGGAGGCCCACAAAGCAGGAGAAGGCTATAAGAAGATAGCAAAGTGTCTTCAAGTTGCCTTTTCCTCAGTTCAAAATGAAATTAAGAAATGGCAGTTAACAGGAACAGTGGAGTTCAAGATAAGGTCTGGAAGACCAAGCAAAATTTCAATGAGAGCTGCTCATAAGATTGTTAGAGAGGCAAATCAGAACCCATGCTTGACTGCAAAAGACGCTCAGAAATATTTAGCAGACTCTGGAGTTTTGGTACATTGTTCTACTGTTCAGAGACACTTGCACAAATATGGCCTTCTTGGAAGAGTAATCAGAATAAACTCTCTCCTACTTCCTCATCATAAAATTCAGCATCAAAAATATGCAACAGAATATGTAAACAAGCCTGATGCATTTTGTAAACAAGTCCTGTGGACCAATGAGTTTAAAATAGAACTTTATGGCTATGTGGCACCCCAGGGGTCTGGTTTCCACAGTAACAGCAATGTTATGTCTGAGAGCAGGTGGGAGGTCTCTTGGTCAGGGATCCTGTGCATGCCACACCTCCTGCCCAGTCCTGGGAGGGGAAGAACTTCCCCTATATAAACCTAGGGCTGAGGCAGGGTTAGTGAGTAGAGAAGAAGTAGAGACAGAGAAGCAGATATAGGAAAAGAACATCAGGAGCTCTGTGGGAGCAGTGCTACAAGGAGTCAGGGGCTGGCAGCTGCAGAGCTCGCCCTGACTGAGAAGTCCGAGGCTGTGGGGACTAACTCCTATCCAGCAGCAGAAACCGACCGGCAGGGGATTGCAGGTCCTCTGGCCCAGAAACCCGAAGGCACGGTCACACGCGTGGGACCAGCACCGCCGTCGTGGAGCGGAAGCTACTAGAAGGCCCCGAGTCACCGGCCATACGGGTGAGCACCACACGGTACACTCAGGGACGTGGGCTACTTATACCCGCCTCTAGCAAGGTAGCCGGAAGAGTATCGTTAGTTTGGGAGGCCTACAACTCCGTCTGGCCAGGGGAGATCCCATCTGCTCAAGGACTGACCAGGCCCCAATCGCTAGCCAGTACTCCGGGAGGGTCTATCTTTGTCACCAGTAAAGACCCTGAACTACACCGTACCGTCTCCGAGTGGTTCCTGCTACCCCCATCATCCACGTCGGCTGCCCTGAGGCCATACCCCTCCCGTTGGGGGTTATACTATCACGCTGCACAATCCTACCACCGGCCTCAGCGGTCTGCCCTGCAGCAGCAGCTCCTTAGCTGTACTCAACGGGTGGCGTAGTCGTCCAACATCTACCGCTAATACAGCGCCACTTAGTCTGACTCCCTGGGCACGGACCGGATCACCGCCACGAGACTACAACCCTCAAAAGATCCGGCTCCGGGTAAGCTCCCGCGTGCGCAACGCAGCGCGACACAGGCCCAGGGGCGCGTCAACTTTTGGCGTAGTCGGCAGGATTTCGTGCCCGCAACCACCGGGTACTGCGTGCCTGAAAAAGACTGTTCAAACTTACCTGTGGTGAAGATTCCCGCCATCCGGCGCCATCTTCCGCTTCCTTCCCGCCATCGGTGGAGTTTTCCCGCCATCCGGCGCCATCTTCAGCCTTCTTCCCGCCATACGTGGAGTTTTCAAGCCATTGGACGCCATCTTGAGGACGCCGCGCGGGAAGAAGAGGGGCGTGGACTCCGAAAGCGCGCGAGAACTGAAGCCCCGCCTCACGTCCGGACGTTGCGTAAGGTCCTGGAAGGAGCCCAGCAGACGCCGACGTCACAGGAGCGCGACGGAAGGTCCTCAACTCTGACGATCCACTGCGGAGCCGCGGCCTACGGAAGAGGATCATCGCAAGGTAGGCCACGGTCCACTAGGGGGGAGAAGGATGCCGGATACTGAGGAGAGCTTCACCGCTTCAACCCCCGCCAGCGCCACCGCTGTTGCGGTCATGCCTTTCACCATGCCCTATATCCCGGGGGCAGCCTGGCTACCCCAGTACTCAGGGGAGTCACATACCCTGCATGACTTTAGAGAAAAGCTGGATAGCCTCTTCCAGGTGTACCCCCTCACAGAGGAGCAAAAAGTGAGCATCCTGGTGGCCCAATTAACCGGGGCAGCCCAAAGGGAGGTAAAGTCCTGGCCACCTGGGGGGAGGACTGTCGCAGGGATACTAACCCGGCTGAGGGACACCTTTGATACCCGCACCTCAGCCGAGATCAAGCTTAGATTCTACGGGTGCAAACAGCGGGCACATGAGAGTATAAGGGACTATGCCCTGAACCTACAAGAGGCCCTGAGAGCCATTAAGCAGACCGACCCTGACGGCGTGGGAGACGAGGACAGGCTGTTGACTGAACAATTTATAGAGGGTTTATATTGCAATGCCCACCGAACCCAGTTGCGGGCAATGGCCTTACAGGACCCTCATCTGGGATTTGCACAGTTCAAGGACAGAGCCATCCGGGTGCTTCGAGAACCGGCACCAGGTGGCGTTGTGACCCCCAGACGCCCCACTACCACTTACCACCAGGAGGCGGCGCCCTTGTCGGCAGGGCCTGTGGGAGCTGATGCGCAGGCTTTGAACAATGACCCGGCTCCAGACCTGCACCATCAGGTCCAAGAGCTAGCTAAAAGCGTTGCTGCGCTAACCCGAACTGTGCAGTCTTTACAGGTTTCCACTCCAGGGAAGATCCAGCTGGCATCCGGACCGGAGGACATCCCGTGGCGTCGACCAAGGAGGACCCCACCGGCCAGAGGAAGACCCAGCGACCGATACAACGAGGACGGACGACCCATCTGCCGCCGCTGCAATCAACCCGGACATATGGCAAGGTACTGTCCTTTAAACTGGCACAACCTGGGGTAGAGGGCCAACCCCCAGGAAAAAGATCACCAGGCCCATCGAACTGGCGCGACAAATATGTGGGAGGACGTCCAGTCTTACCCGTGGTACTGGATGGCATTCCTATGAGTGCCCTACTGGACACCGGGTCACAGGTCACCACCATCCCGTACGTGCTCTTCAAGCAGTACTGGAATGACTCGGATATCACCCGCTACCCTGACGACGACTTGAGTATCATCGCCAGCAATGGTCAGCCCGTGCCACAGATTGGATTTAAAGAGGTGACCATTAAAATCGGTAGAGTCGAACTGGCAGCACAGGGACTGATCATTGTAGACATTGACAAACACGAGAGTCACCCAAAGATAACTCTAGGAACTAATGTAATTGAAAATTGTCTTGCAGAGGTGATTTTCCTTTTACAGCAGGTTGCCAAGAACGCCAGCTCCGGCCAGCAGCGAGTGCTCCAGAAAAAGATCCGGGCACTGATGCGACGGCAACAGCTAGAACTCTCCGGTGGTGAGATTGGTAGCGTGCGAATGTGTGACCCTTTCCCTATTGCCATGCCCCCGAAAAGTGAAATGATGATTTGGTGCCGGGCAGCTATTGGTCTGAGAGGTAGAGATTACCAGGCAATGGTAGAACCAGTTTACTCAGACAGTAGGCCCACCATTTTGACAGCACGGGGGGTGGTCAATGTACGCCATGGGAGGGTGCCCGTTCGCATAATAAATATCGGGAAGAGGGAAGTGTACCTGCCCCGGTATGCCACGCTAGCCAAATTGTATACCATCAATCAAGATTCCATACAGTCCGTAGAACCCTTGCCTCCATCTTCCCCGGAGGAAGGTAACGGCTCTCAGAAAACAATGGAGGACTGGTGTCAGCAACTACATTTGGGTACTGACTCCACTCCCTCACACCAGAAACAGGGAGTCTATCGGGTGGTTCAAGAGTACGAGAGAGTGTTTAGTAAACACCCGTTAGACTTCGGGCGAGTCAAGGGGGTAGAACACCGCATCCCCACGGGAGACCATCCTCCCATAAAAGAGAGGTATCGACCCGTACCCCCTGCACACTACCAACACGCCAAGGGGATGCTTAGAGACATGAAGGAGGCTGGGGTGATCAGGGATAGCTGTAGCCCCTGGGCAGCTCCACTAGTCTTAGTCAAAAAGAAAGACAACACCATGAGGATGTGTGTAGATTACCGGAAAATCAACCGTATCACACACAAGGATGCGTACCCCTTACCAAGGATAGAGGAGTCTTTGGCTGCTTTAAGATCTGCTAACTTCTTCTCTACCTTGGATCTCACTAGTGGGTACTGGCAGGTTCCTGTAGCAGAGGCGGACCGGGAGAAGACCGCATTCACCACCCCGATGGGACTTAGCGAGTTTACCTGCATGCCGTTCGGACTCTGCAATGCACCAGGAACCTTCCAACGATTAATGGAGTGCTGTCTGGGCCACAGAAACTTCGAGACGGTCCTGTTGTACCTGGACGATGTCATCGTATATTCCAAGACGTATGAGGACCACCTGAAACACCTGGCGGAAGTGTTCGAAGCTCTGGCAAGCTACGGCCTAAAGGTGAAACCCTCCAAGTGTCACCTCCTGAAACCAAAGGTGCAGTACCTGGGACACGTGGTGAGCGCTGATGGAGTGGCTCCCGACCCTGATAAGATCACCGCAATTAAGGAATGGCCAAGTCCCTCCAGTGTAAAGGAAGTGCGGCAGTTCCTCGGTTGGTAGGCTATTACCGCAGATTCATCCCCGGTTTCACCAAAAAGGCAGCTCCTATGCAGGACCTCCTGATAGGCCAGTCCCGGAAGGCCAAGAACCAGAAGCCACCCTTCAGATGGGAGAAGTTAGAAGAAGAGTCCTTCCGCCAGCTGAAGATGGCCCTCACGGGGGATGAAATCCTGGCGTACCCTGATTACAGCCAGCCCTTTATCCTCTACACCGACGCAAGTAACATCGGGCTAGGAGCCGTACTGTCCCAGATCCAGCAGGGGAAAGAACGAGTAATCGCTTACGCCAGCCGAAAACTGCGACCCACCGAAAGAAACCCTGAGAATTACAGCTCATTTAAGCTAGAGTTCCTGGCAGTGGTGTGGGCAGTCACCGAACGATTTAAGCACTACCTCGCTTCTTCCCGGTTCACCGTGTACACGGATAACAACCCGTTGACACACCTGGACACGGCAAGACTCGGTGCCCTAGAGCAGAGATGGATGGCCCGTCTGTCCAACTACGAGTTCACAATCAAATACCGGGCAGGACGCTCCAATACCAACGCGGACGCCCTGTCCAGGATGCCAAACCTACCGGACGTAGGAGAAGATCCAGAGGGACTGGAAGAAGTCGAACTCCCCGCGTTCCACCGTCATGGGACTATCCAGTATTCCCATCGGGTAAGGAGTAAGCAAGCCGCTACGTTTAACCCCTTGCCTCACTACAACTGGGAGGAAACGCAAGACAGTGACCCTGCCGTCCGGCTGGTGAAGGAGATGCTGACTCGGCCAGAGGCTCGCCTTGACCCAGACGCTCCGGAGGAAGCCAAGCAACTGTGGGCTGAGAAGAGTCGACTGTTCCTTTACAAGGGGAAGTTGTGCCGCAGAATGGTTAACTCCCGGACGCATGAACTAATCTGGCAAGTAGTGGTGCCACGGAGAGACGCAGCCATGGAGATGGAAGCATACCACGATGGGGCTGGACACTTCGGATGGAAGAAGCTGGAGTTCCTGCTGCGTGGGCGGTTCCACTGGGTAGGCATGAGGGGAACCATCGAGAGGTGGTGCAGAGACTGTGGCCCGTGCAACCTAAGAAGGAAGGACCGTGCCAGCCAGAAGACTCCCCTGCAGTCCATCGTCACCCGGCAGCGTTTGGAACTGGTAGCCTTGGATCATGTAAAACTGACCCCAAGCAGAAGTGGCTACGTCTACGCGTTAACCATTGTGGATCATTACTCCCGGTTCTTGGTTGTCGTCCCCGTTAAGGACTTAACGGCTCAAACAGCAGCTAGAGCCTTCCAGCAGCACTTCTGCCGTCCACACGGGTACCCGGACCAAGTGCTGACGGACCAGGGACCTGCCTTTGAAGCGGAGGTCTTCCAGGAATTCTGCAATCTGTATGGCTGCCGGAAGATAAGGACGACACCCTATCATCCGCAAACTAATGGACTTTGTGAGAAAATGAACCAGGTGGTAATGGATCTCCTGAAAACGTTGCCCCTGGAAGAACGCAGTCTGTGGCCTGAGAAGCTGCCCGATCTGG